>NW_027368321.1:0-50707 GCF_046119375.1 Phyllobates terribilis | reverse complement strand
CTGAGCTCTTGTCCTCACTTAAACAATGAAGAGGAAAAATCTCTTGTTGACATGAGTAGTAATCTAATCCTTATATGGATTACAAACACAAAGTGTTACAGACTTATACTCACTCTTCTTCTCTTTTTTGTTTTAAAAACCTTTAGGATTTCAATATTTTCAGTCATAGCCCCTATGATTTTATCTTTAGTCAAAGTTTCGGAACTATAATGTATAACATCCTTAAGATTATCAAACTGAGCAGGAAGAGAATTCAAAAGCAAACAGCAACATGAGTATATTTTATCTTATCTTCACATCTCTCTAAGTCTTATCTTAAGAAATTTATCTTGACTATCACTTATAGGAAGATTAGCATCCATTTTAAAGGCGAGAAATCTACACAAAAGAGATATTCTAGATGACAAGGAC
The DNA here is from genome assembly GCF_046119375.1 of Phyllobates terribilis. NCBI lineage: Eukaryota > Metazoa > Chordata > Amphibia > Anura > Dendrobatidae > Phyllobates > Phyllobates terribilis. The sequence continues at coordinate 50,296 of NW_027368321.1, read as the reverse complement.
TTCTTAAGATACTATTTCTCTAAGGCATTCCAAAGATCCTTACTAGTTGTGAAGGATATTACATGCCGAGCCACATCATCAGTTAACTTGGTCATAATCTCATAGTCTGCTTGCTCATCCATTTTCAAGCGCCTGACAGGGGAAGTTTCAACCAAATAGTTCCTAGTGCTTGCCTTATGACATTTCTCTTTGATCAGAATGACCTTTATCTTGACTTGCCACATAGAAAAGTCAGACGGACCATCGAAGAGCTTCATTAAGTGTTCTTATGTAACTACTTCTATACACACACGTAAGATCAAGAAAACCACATTCTCAGCAACACGCAGTCACTCAGAGATGTCAGAGTGATCAACAGACTCGACACCACTTGTGAATCCTTAGAGATTGAGGTGATCTCAAGATTCATAGGGCATTATGCACACAAGATAGTCAGATAACAAGAGTGACAAGATCAAGTATGCAACAGATCAAAAAAGGAGTGGAAGCAAGAATGGGATCTTAGAGCAAAGAGTATCACAAACCCTAAGTCATGCAAATCTAAACACACAAGGCAAAGATGCACAATCGACAAAGAAAACATGGCTTTGATACTAATCTATAAAACTATTGTTGACCTAATCAATATATCACAACGAGCAAGAACAAATCAAGCAAGAGAGACACAGAGATTTTGTTACGCGGTCCAAAGAAAAACTTCTTGATGTGGCTAAAACCTACCCGCAAGTGTACGAGATCAGTTGTAGTAGTAAAGTGTCAGTCCCACAGAAACCAATGTAATATCAGCTGAAACAATACCGGTGTGCTAGGTCACAAAATATATGATATTGAGAAATGAAACTAATTAAGCTAGAAAATAAAATAGATAAGATATATGAGATAAATGTGTCTAAGGTTAAGGGTCACCTCGACAATGCTTCAATAGATAAATCAAACTCCGTCTGAATCTTGTCTAATTACTGAAGGTAATTCATCTAAGGTAATTCAAACTTGTTTCAGATGATAGTAAGCGTGTCTAAACTAAACTAGCAATCATTGTCACACAAAGCGAATATCATTCAAACACATTAGGCACATAGAGTCTAGGTATAAACCAAAATAATATATGATGTCGCTCTCCGCAAAATCAACCTAATCCTAGAACATCTATGAGACTTATTAATCTTCAAGAGTAATCAGGTTACTTTCGCACAAATAACACTCAGGTTCAATTCCTAGGACTCCGGTAAAAGTTATCACCTCTCAATCTCAAACCCCTACGTGATTACCTATTATCGTTTTCACCTTTCAGTCTCAGACCCTATCAGGATCCAACTAGCCTAAGCTAATATGGGCATAAAGTATCTAGGAACAAATCAATAATATTCATAATCTTAGAATTAGGAATTTAGCCAAGCATGATCAAAGATATAGATTTAAACTAGCAATTAACATGTGTGAATTATTCAATAAAACAATAGATAAGACACTTAGTCTTAATCAAGTAGATAATTCAAGTTGATACAAGCTAGAACCATAAACACCGTCTTCGAATCAAATGAGGCAGAATAAAATTCTCCATGAAATTCAACCACCAAGTTGTAAGAACGGATGGCTCCCCAAAACTAAAAATCTCCGGCCTAAAGCCTAAAAGAAGAGAGACTTGTTGTCATGTGCATCACCTAATTTAAAAAAAAAAGCTAAACCTCCTCATATACTGTAATGTCTAAAATCAAGGTCACCTTCTTAATTAGGTTAAATCTCACTAATTACCCTAATTTAATTCTCTTTAATCTTCGAATCTTTATTCCAACTGAAAATGGTCGGCCCACTTTAATCCAAAGTCTGATTCTATTTGATCTAATTTCCTCCATTCTAAGCCGCTTCAGAAATCTTGTATTTATTTGCCCAAAAATACCTAAAATAAGTTAAAGTACGAGCTTAGACTCTGAATACAAGATAATGTGAAACTAACTATAAAATATGCATACAAATGACCTAAACTAAGATGCAACTAGATTTTTAAAAATGTACAAAATGGACGTTATCACTCCTATGTCTGTGGGTCTCAGGATGGACCAAATCCACTATACAGAATAGAGTACAAGAGAACTATAAGATCAGGCAACCACACACACAGATCACAAGTACAACAACCTTACAGGATTTAACAAGATAACAAGGAAAGATAAATCTCCATGAAAGAACTGTCGAGTCTTCGAGCCACCACCAGGACCGTCGCCGCCACGCTGTCGAGGTTCCAACCTCTCATATAACATCACCAACACCGCCAAGGAAGAACAAGCCAGCATCTTCTTCACAGCACCTTCGATGACAAGAGCTTTGCCTCGAAAAAACACCAGAGAAACAACCACACAAGGAGAATCTCTGGAGCTCTCTTTCACACAAAGGAATGCGGTGCAGAACGGTGAGTTGGGATTCCAGAAGAGAAAAAGAGAACATATATACTCCGTCTCTCAAGTGAAGTGCGGGGCGACGTGCTTCAAGGCCGGGTTGGATCCTGAGCGACTCTAAACACCTACAAACCCTCGTCACAAGCCCAGCCCCAATTTATATAATGTGATAATGACCAACAATTACAAACTTAAAAAAAAAATTCCTAACAAATACATATTCCCACTCGAGAGACGTTCAAGTACTAGCTAACTTTCCCACCAAAAGTTAATAAACAAGTAATGGAGGGTACAATACATCGTGGATATTGGTGCTCTTGAGTGTTGCATAAAAGATTAAGGAGCAATTCACCATTCATTATAATATGTATGCAGAAGCAAGCACATGTAGGATTTAAAGATCGAGCGATGATTAAAATACGATTGCTGTTATGTTAGGAGTGCCCACATGATTGACATTAAGAAGCTAGAATTTTGTTATACTCCAATGAACAAATATATACACCAAACAACAAATTGTTTATTAAGTCTCTAATTCATATAATTTGTGATATACAAATAAGAGTGTGGATCAAATTTATGATCACTAGAGTCATGTTGTATTTAGCACATTTATTCATCACATATAAAGAAATAATCACAACTCACAAGGAAAAAATACGATAAAGAAAAAAAAAGGTAAGAGAAGAGAGAGGGCCTTTTGCCTCTCAATTTTTTTTAAAAATGGGACGTTGGAAATCAGTGTCAGTGTCAATTGTCAACCACCAAGCAATGCCTCCCACCACGTTAACAATAATCCATAAGTTGATCTTAAGAATCCTTCTTATTAGTTCATAGTTCTATCGTTTCAGTCGGCATGAACATAGCTAGTGCAAATCACATTAGTTAGTGTATACTACGTCGATGATATAATATATCCATTCAAAGTTGAACATCAAGAAACTCCTTAAAACCACACATTATGGATAGCTAACAGATTTTAAAAAAATAGTGATATTATAAGGTGAGAATCAATTCGAGATATCTGTGTAAAATATTCAAGTGACTAGTCTAATGTATACCATTAATTTGGTCTAGAAATTTTATCTACACTATTGCTTAATCTATGATAAACTAGCTCTTATATTAAGTGAATATATGTAAATGACGATAAACATTACTGAAAGAATATTGGGAACGCCGAGTTATTCTAATTATCACGGTATTTACACAAATCTAGTGAGAATTGATCTTGTTTATTTTCACACGAGATGTTTCACAAATTACCTATATTTTAAAGCTATTCCGTTTGAAATTTTGTCCTTAATTATAGTAAAAAATTTCTTAGGTGTAATTTTTTAATTCGATCTTCTACTATCTCTCTTCTTCTTACTGGTTCTATTATTCTATTTTTTTCAAATTATTAATTTTAATTAATTACCATTTTTTAGGAATAAATTGATAATATATTTAAAATTTAATTTAATTAATCATTAAAGTTAATGTTTCTTCTAAAACGTACCTAATAATTAGAATATTAATCAATCTCTATTCTAAAATTAGATTTTCTTTTGTTTTTCAAATTAGTTACTAGATTATCTTTACATAAAATTTTGATCAACTGAACTGGAAAATAAAAGTTACTATATTAAATATAGATTTTTTACTAAAGATAAAACAATGCAATATATATTTTATGATTCATTTTTATGTTAGATGAAATTGAATCCATTATTATGATGTAATTTTTTAAGATTTTGTTTAGCAAATAAAGTTAATATATTAATATATTTTTTACTAAAGATAAAACAATTAATGCAATATGTATTTCATAAATTGTTTTTATGCTATATTAAATTGAACCATTATTATGATTTCATTTTACAAAAAAAACTTTTACCAAATAAATAATTATATTAATATTTTTTTGAAATCTATATAAAAAAACAAGAAGTTTAACTCCATAGATGAAGTATTAAAGGATGAACTTTATTATTGTGACTGCTTAAGGACCCCTTTAACCTGCTTTGATTTGGAAGCAACAATGTACTGCGGGTTCCCATATTCCGGAATAGCCCATGCCTCACTAATGATACTACTAAAGTCTTCCTCCTCTGTCCAATAGTTTCGAAACTTAAAGTGAATGTGCTTAGTTCGGGTTGTAGGGTTTAACCTCATAATGCCAGGAGAATGGTCAGAGACCGACGGATCAACAAAGTACACAATAGATTCAGGTAAATCCCCTCCCCAAGCGGGGTTAATAAGAACATGGTCAAGCTTACAAGCAATACGGATCTGACCAACCTGCTAATTACTCCAAGCATAATGTGCACCGGTAAACCCATGATCAGTAAGGTTAGTCTCCTCAAGGAAAGTACTAAACTCAGTGTCAATAGTATGAAGTTGTCTAGAGAAAGTAAGCTTTTCCGACAAGTGCGCAATACAATTAAAATCACCCAGAAGGCACCATGACCCATTGATCTGCGCCTCAAGGTTTCTTAGCTCGGCCCATAACTCAGTTCTGCAAGCAGCCCAATTACTCGCATATATAAAAGTTACAGCACTTGTGACGTGGGAATCAAGACTCTGAATCAGACAATGAATAAACTGCTTCTCAATCTGGACAATACAGACATCAATGCGGTGATTATCCCAAGCAACCCAAACACGCCCCTTTGTCTCCGAAGTGCTATTGGTGACAAATTTCCTCCCCGGTAATAGACGATAACATATACTATCCTCCTTCTCTTTCGCAATTTTAGTTTCAAGAATACCAAACATTGCTAGGTTGTTCTTCCTAGCGAACTCTGTAAGTTGCCTCGCTGTAGGGGCAGAGTTGCACCCCCTAGAGTTCTAGACATGAGAGAAATTTCAGACATTGAGTTTAGCCCCGTCTGGGGCGCTGCTACTCCTTAGAACTCTAATTGCATTGGGTTGCACACCTCGTGATTTCTTGTATTGGTATCTCGATTTACCCTGTGAGCTCGATCTCACCACTGTAGTAGGATCTGCTGGCTTCTCACTATTATTACTAGGTGTACCACCCGTATCTGTGGTATTACTGGTTGTATCTGGGGTGCTTTCTTCAACTGTTTCAGTATGCGGTTGTTTGTCAACACATTCCTCACTTGCAGGGGTAATAGTAGTAGTCTCCAGCTCAGATGTCTGGGCAGATATTCCAACCTTAGGGGCCTTACATCGTTCCGTAGGGTTTCCAAACTCTGAGCAGCAATTACACACCCAAGGAACCCATTCAAACCAAACCCTCTGTCTATAAAGACGTCCATCGGGACCCCTAAGAGCAATAGGTTCTTCAAGACATCAGCCGCAGAGACTTGTACTAAGATTCGAGCACAATCATGCTTCTTCTTCAACCTAGTATTCTCATCCATAGTAATAGCTGTTCCGATCATACTACCAATCACACTGAGCATGTGAGCAGAATAAAATATAGGTGCAATGTTATGCAGTTGCACCCACACTGGGACTGATTCAAAAGACGACCAAGCATACGGCATACCTGGTTCCCCTACAGCAAGGGCCAGTGGAGTATCGCCCTTGTAGAACCACGGACCATTGTTCATTACGTAGTCACTGTCCTCCTGCGTCTTGAACCGGAAGCACCAGATTCCATTTTGCCTAACACTAATTTCCTGCCTATGTTCCACCCATACAGTATGAACAAATCCTGCCATCTCCTCAAAGGTAATGCCAGGTCCTATTATCCCTCCAGGCACAGTGAAACGGTGCTCAGAGAGTTCCTTTTTGCACTTCATCTATGGTGAACTCGTACACATCAACTTTCTCAAGATCGATATTCTGCAGGAGGCAATCTGCCGTGATCACTGGTTGAGCGTGCACGACGTTGAGGTTCGGCGGTTGCACTATAACTTTGGACTTTGCCCGTCCTCGGTGATTACAATCAACGTTCCTGTCTTTCATACCATTCGACCCAACCTTCCCAGTCGGAATCGGCAAATTAGAGTTAGGGTTTATTACCTTGGCCAATACGGAAGCAGATTCTGCCCTAGCATCCATGTCATCTCCTTAACGCACCTCCCAACTACGACACTAGACTCACTTCGCCCGCCTGAACGGAACCCTAGGCCACGGACGCCGTCGCGCCACCACCCAAGAACAGGGGAAGGGATCGCCAAGAAGTCGCCTTAGCGGAGAGTGATAGGTTTTTTTTCTTTAATCAATACACTTTATCTTATCGCAATACCATTTATCATCATCATCTCTTTTTTTTTCATGTATTCCTTATCCAAACATTACTACACAAAATTTTAGAAACGAGCACTATATAATGAGACAAAGGGAGTAATATCAATTCCCTAGAAGCGGCATCTTGTGAGCTACTCCGGGCAGATGTCCACTAATGACCCTCTGCATATCTCCCAATCGTTTTTGTGTTGCAATGCTTTCACTGGACTAAACCGGATCTAGCAACCGGGTCGGTCAGGTCGGGTTTAGTTTAGAGTGTTTAGGGTTTGGGTCATTTCGGGTCAACTTTTACCATTATAACGGGTCAGATATATTGGGTTTAAAGGCCGGGTTGATCTAACAGGTCGGTTGACGTGGATTTCTTTTCATTTTAACAAAAAATTTCTTTTAAAAAAAATAATTTCTTTAAAAAAAAACTATTCATGAAGAGGCTAAATAGACTCACTTTTTAACTATGTAGACATCGTTTGGAATTCCTAAGTTGTGTAGGTTTTTCTTAAACCCGCAACCCCGACGATCTTCTTCCGTACCAAAACAACGACCACAATCAATGGAGTTCGCTGGAAAGAGAAATTACTAAAATTGATGAAAAACGATGAAACTATATCAAATATCAATTAAGTTTTACAAACAAATGCTAATAATAAAAACGACAAAACTAGATACAAGATTAATGGAGTTTGCCAGAAAATGCAAATTACCGAAAACCAGCCAAAAGAATGAAACTAGATCCAATCTCAGTTGAGTTTGCCAAAAAACACTAGTTATCCAAAATCAACCAAAAATAAGGTATTTAAAGGCCAAATACACCTTCTTAGTGGATAAATGGAATAAGTATGAGTCAGGATTCCTTATCATTGTACAGTACTTAATCGAACACTAATACGAGAATAAGTTTTATTTGGATCAAATGGACCTAGATTTTCTATTTGGCCAAATAAAGGAGTTAGAGGCCCAATACACCTTCTTAGTCGATGAATGGAACAATTATGAGTCGGGATCCTTATCATTATACTTAGTCGAACAATCATACGAGAATAAGTGTTGTTTGGACCAAATGGGCTTAGGTTCTATATATGGGCCCAATATGAGAGTTAGAGGCCCAATACACCTTGTTAGTCGATGAATGGAACAAGTATGAGTTGACATTCCTTATCATTGTACTTAATCGAAGACTAATATGAGAATAAACTTCATTTGGACCAAATGGGCCTAGGTTCTTATTTGGGCCAATAAGAGAGTCAGAGACCTAGTACACCTTGTTAATCGATGAATGGAACAAGTATGAGTCAAAAGTCCTTATCATTGTACTTTAATTAGTCGAAGACTAATACGAGAATAAGTTTCATTTGGACCAAATGGGCCTAGGTTCTCTATCTGGGTCCAATAAAGAAATTAGAGGCCGAAACTAATACGAGAATAAACTTCATAATGTTTTTTCATTTGACCGAAATTTGCACATATGTGGGAAGTAGACACATAATATTGATAATGTATTTCAATCAGTCGATCCCGAGACAAAAAATGTGGTCGTTGGACAATGGCACGCCCAACTTTTGTGCGCCTATTCTACCCCTTAGACCTCATATTTTATTTCTTTTCCAATTTTACCCCGATACGCCGACTTTGTGCATGCCATTTTGGTGTCATATAATCAAAAAAATAGTCCACATAAACACAACCTTTATTTAATAAAAATAAAATTTTATTTATTTTTTAAAATTATTTTTATATATTTTATGCTCATATATTCTTGATCCAACAAGTCAACAAGACCCAACGAGTTGGTCGGGTTGGGTCGTACTTTGATCCAGAAATTTCTCCGGTCATTGGATCGGGTTAAAATGAGTGTCGGGTAAAAAAGGGTCGAATTTATATGACCCATAAACAATTCGAGGTCGGGTAGGATCGATTTTTACCAAGTTAGGACACCTATCAATCTGGCAGAAGGTGGCACCCACAGGTAAAGCCTCGCACGCTTATCCCGATCCATGACATGTTAATCGCCATCCATCATGCCGATGTTACAGAGGCATTTGTCAAGCTAAGTGTCATTCCAAACCCGTGATCCGTTTGTCAAGCTAACAGGCATTCCAAGCCACCAAGAACAACACCAGCTAGTAGAAAAAATAGAGAGATAGGCTCTCCCTTCTCTCTAGTTTAGGCGAGAGCTTTCCAGAAGGTAGAGCGCCCTCCCTCAGCGCTCGATGGCCGTCTCCTGGGGTTGGGGGTTTGTACAGATCTCGGGCCTCCCTTTCTTTCCCTTCCCTTCTCTTCCTCGTTCACTCAATATTTTTCTTCAAGGTATGTTTTCTCGATTATATTAAAGAATCGGGAATCAATTTATTATCATCTCAATGGTTTCGTTAGAAACCCTTCTTTATACACGTCTTTGGGATTCAAATCCCCTTTACAGATTGAGTTCAACAATCCCAATTTTGTCAACCGGAACAGATTCGGGAAAAATCCCTTTACATTTAGCCCCAATTTTATTCTTCTGATATTGATTTGTGCCCCTTTCGATTTGAATTTCAAGTCTATGGGTTGTTCTCTCAATTTTCACTACAATTGTCTCAGTGGTAGAGAAGGAACTAACTTCAGAATATTTCCTGGTTTTATAATCCAAATCAGTAGACTAATTTATCAAAATCCAACCTTTAATAATTTTAATCAGAGGATTTTTTTTTCATCTATACATCCTATGACCAATTTTAATAACATCTTTAAAATCTCTCATCTTCCTCTAATGTATACATCTATTCAGATCCAAGCTTTTGGATTCTTCATCCAAAGAAATTTCTTTAAACAGTCACACAATGAATTTTCTTCAAAGCAATCCCTATTTTTCATATTACAACCTATAATTTGGACAAATAAGATTTCTTGTTCACCCAGGTTAACTTCAGATTCAAAAAAATTTTCTATTACTTCAGGTTTGCAGATCAACCCATTTGCATGTCCCTGAATTTAATCTTTCATCTACATATCCTTTATTTCAGGTATATATCTACAAAAACCCTTAATCTTCACTTGCACATTCATTATGTAGATTTCATTAATAATATAGCAGATGAATACAGATCCTGGCATGACGTCATTAACATCCTTGCATCTAATATAATCTACTCTTCCATTAAGCATAATTCCAATTACTTATTCATTAATAGTTATCACCTGATCTTTACTCTTAACAGAGGCTTTACTATCTGCAATATGTATATTAACTACAATAAGCATAGAATCATTTCTAAATCTGTTTTATGCCACAGGATTAATTATTTCTCTTATAACCCTCATAAATTTGATATACCAATCATTTGCATTTATAGAATTCTAAGACCCATTTAATCTGTTTTCTGTAATTTCATTCTCATTAGCATTAACGTGGATTGTAATAGTAATTGTGACATTGTGATCAATTATATGAGTAGGATATCCTTCTTTATTAATATCCTTATATCTATTTATTGGAAGTCTTCTTCATTTAACCGTCACTGTACTAAAATTCCCCTAATGCAAATATATATCTGCATGTCCTTTATATGGTCTAGAAACTACCTTTTAATCATTAGCTCTACTTTTCACTATAGCCGTAATCTTGCATGTAAAGTTGTGGGCAGAATATTCTCTTATTCTTCCCTTTTTACCCCCTATTGTTACTGTCTCTCTCTCTGCATGAATTACCCTCCCCACGTGTTGGCTTATTTTAATCTCACGATGCCACATCCTAAACAACGTTTCCATTTCTCTAATTATTTTAATCCCTATTTCTACATTCCTAAAGTTGTACCTTCTACTATAAAACAAAGCTTGATGGTCCCAACTTACACTCATACTTCCACTATCATGGAACCCAATAGATCTTACTCCCATGCACTTGTGGATTTCCCTCACGGTACAAACACACACTCAATCCAGCATTTTCAAACTACAAACCAAGGCTCTCTTTACTCTATCACAGCCCCGTATATGATGTTCACAAATTCCCTTCCCAACCATATCACATCCCTTCACAACATCTCCCAACTCCCTTCTCCGGTCACAGATGATATCATCATTCCTCCAACTTTTCCTACCATTCCTAAGAGCTATCCGGTTGATAGTAACATGCATAATGTTAACCCTAATGTCCAAGATCATGCTTCTGAAGGCTTCCATGTGCCATCACCATCTGTTTCTATGGAAGAGATCCTTGTTCAAGAATCCATGGCGTTTACGTCCACGCCTCTCATGCCTTCACGCATCCCTGAAGTTCATGAAACTCTAGCAAAACTAAACCGCTTTTCCCTTATTGTGCGTGTTGTCAATGCCTTTTTTGATGCACAAACGGTGGTCAGTAGACTTCGTCTCGCCTGGCGCCACATCCGTGGAGAAGTACAGTTTTATGAGATCGGTAATTTCTGGATTTTATTCACCTTTTCTAACAGGGAAGATCGAGAGTGGGTTTGGCAAAATCGCCCTTTCCATGTCTCCGGTAAATTAGTCCTGGTTCTACCCTACATGTCAACTTTTAATCCTTTTACCCAGGAAATTTCTTCTATTGACTTGTGGGTAAGGATTCCTCTACTCCCTATTTACCTCATCTCTTTACCGACCATCCAATTTATTCTCCAAACTAATGGGCTGGGAAATGTCATTAGACTCGATGAAATATCCAATGCTAGAAATCATATGAAGTTTACTCGATTCTGCATCAATGTGTCGGTCCCTAAAATGGTAAATTTCCTAGTGTGGTTCACTTCCCGGGTGTCCAAGGCGAACCCTATACCTTGCCTATGTGGTACGAAGGCTTCTCTAAAGGATGTAACGTATGTGCTTCTCCAAATCATGCTCCTGACGTTTGGCCTCTTAATAACCTCAGACTCTCTCCGTTTACTATTGATGTGAATCCAGACCCTAATGAGATGGCCATGGCTGCTGCATGCATGCAGCAGCTCATGGGAGGGCACTTCTGTTTTGAACCCATTCACAGTTCCTCACAAATCCGCCCTAAATTTATTCAAAAATCGTTTTCCAACCCTCATGCTACTCAGAATCAACAAAGAGACCCTCATAACCGCTTTAGCCCTGGAGTACCCCTTAGCGTTTATCTTAACACGCCTACCAACTCTGGAGCTAACATCATAGTCTCTTCAGTTTCTGTGAACCCTAATGTGGTTGGTCCTTCGAACCTCTCTCACCTAGTTTATCAAGAGCAAGATAATATATCTGCATGCGATTCCCTTGTTAACGATCAAGAGACCAATGTGGCTTCCACCATTGCTCAAGTCAACACAAGTAGATACCAAATGGCGCAAGAGATGACAAGGAACACTGAAATTATGGTGACAGTTCAGCACAACTCAGAAAGAATCACTCCTCCGAATGTTCACACCATTACCAGCTCCACAACTCCTCCTGTTGCAACTATGGGCAGAAAAGCTCCTTCAGAAACTGCCGAATCTTCCTTTCATTCAACCAACTCTTAGGGGACTGTCAATCGACGCTTCAAGGGTGTCATGGTGATATCTTCTACAGAGGAGTTGTCGTCTTCAGAACCATACAATTCCGTTTCTTGCAAGAGGAAGGCTTCTGGTGACGATTCCTCATTGGATGATTAATGATGCAGTATAAGTATTCAGGGAGACTTGGTAAGGTATGTATTTCTGGTTCTAAGTTTTATGTCAATGGCAGCAAGGAGAATAAAATGTATGATAGTTCTGGTTGTAATGTTTTTTGCTGGTTAGTATGCGGTCATGGACCTTATTTTGAAAACCCAGTAAGGGTAGTATTATCAGGGGGTTTTGGAAGCACGATGATATGGACTCTAAGGTGGATACTTGGGCTCCTGCGTGGGCAATGTTATATGTATTTCTTTGTAGGTGGCTTGTTAGTAAGAGAATATTTTGTTTGGGCTTTAATCCTTCTGACTGCAGCTTTTCAATCTCCTGTCCAGTTTGGCAATGTTGGTTACCAAATTGGTTCATTTTGAAAAGTCTCAGTCAGATATCCTTACTTAATGATAATATTATAAATGTCTCCCTGAAAATGGTGTGTTTATATGACTGCAGGTCTAAGGTTTATATTAATTCTATCCATATTAATCCTACTAATCACAATCTATGTAATTCATTTTATCTTAATCCTATTCATCTATATGATACCTCAGAGTATCCTTCAAGTTGTGCTGATAAGCACCTTTACGGTTTCAAATTTCATATATTTATTTTATGAATATTGCTTATTGGAATTGTAGGGGCACTAAAAAGACCTGATTTCTGGACTGAAATCTCTTTTCTAAAATGAACCCACTCTATGGATATTTTATGTCTAGCTGAGACTAAATCTAATTTAATACCAAATAATAATTTTCTACATGAATTAGGATTTAAGCAAATCCATATTGCACCAACAGATCATACAAGAGGTGGTTATGGATTCTTATAGCAAATTCTATTAATGCTAATCATTTTTCACTTGTGTATAATAAAAATAATATAATTATTTTAAATTATAATAATAACAATATCCAATTCAATATCTACTTCATCTATGCTCCTTCATATAGTGCTAATAAACCGGACTATTGGAACAAACTTTACAGGAAAATTTCTAAAACTAAAATTCCATTTCTTATTATAGGCGATTTCAATGAAACTGCCTGTCCATCTGATAAATGGGGTGAAATTTTACCGAATTATCATAGATTTCAACGAATACAAGACCTTACAAATCTTTTTGGCTTAATGACAGTACCTAATAAAGTTTTACCATTTACATGGAGAAAATCTGTAAACATTGCTAATATGATACTGGAAAAACTAGACAGATGTATGATACAACCAATTTTTAATAATTGGTTTAAATCAATAGAAACAACACATCTTCCATTTATAACTTCTGATCACTGCTGTATAGTACTTAAATTAGAAAATATGTCAAGTCAGAAGAACTATCCTTTCAGATTTGAAAATGCTTGGATTGATCATCCTTATTACATTAATCTGGTACGGAAAGCTTGGTCTATTAATCAAGATGGATCTTACATGTTCAATCTTTATATGAAACAACGATATCTTAAAAATATTTCTCAAAACTGGAGAAAGCAATTCACTGATAATAACCATAACAAACTTATCAATACTAGTAATAATTTAAAACAAATACTTCAAGATATCATAAATGACCCGCAAAACACTTATTTAATCAATAAACTTCAAAACATTACGAACCAATATAATGCTCTCCTCTCATTTCAACACAAATATTGGGCTCAAAGGGCTAAGGTTCAAAACAATTTTCATATGGATAAAAACACTAAATATTTTCAAAATATGGCAAAACAACGTATGTTTAAACAGAAAATTACGTCTTTTACATCCAGTGATGGCATTCATTACTCGGAACAATCGCAAATTCAAAACGCAATTACTAAGGATCTTCAAATCCGTTTTAATCCTCAGCATATACATCCTTTACATACTGACGACTTTGATATTATCCCTAATATAATCTCGGACTCAGAAAATGATACTCTTCTGAAAAGCCCTTCAGATGTGGAAGTCAAAAATATTGTGCTTAATTTACCAAAAAATAAGACTTGTGGCCCGGATGGATTCCCGACAGAATTTTACCAGGCCTATTGGTCCATAGTTGGAAAATCCGTAACAAAATCGGTTCAAGCATTCTTCCATAGTCAATCCCTTCTATCTGAATCAACTTATTCGTTTATATCGCTAATCCCTAAAACCAATAACCCACAAACAATAAACCATTTCCGGCCCATCAGTTTATGTAACACTAGTTATAAAATCATCACAAAATTAATGGCTAATAGATTGCAAAATCTATTGCCAAAAATTATTAATCCATTACAGGGTGCATTTGTTCAACACTGTTTAATTCAAGACAACATTCTAATTGCGCATGAAATTTTTTATTCATTTCATAAGAAAAATAAAGGTAATAGAGGATGGATGGCGATTAAAATTGACATGGAGAAGGCTTACGATAAAATTCAATGGTCATTCATTCTACAAATGATGCTATCTTTTGGATTCTCAGTTAATTGGATTAACCTAATTATGAATTGTATCACATCAGCCTCTTTTTCGGTCTTGGTTAATAACGAACCAGGACCCAATTTTAAACCTAAATATGGTATTCGACAAGGTGATCCAATTGCTCCATTCATATTTATTATTGCGATGGAATATTTGGCAAGATATCTCACTAAAGAAGCTCAAAAACAAAATCACAGGGTTGGCATCAAATTATGTAACAATGGAACATGAATTCCTTTCCTCAGTTTTGCGGATGATACTATAGTTTTTGCTAATGCTAATAATAAAAATGCTAGATTCATTAAGCATACTCTAAATCACTTATCTAAAATCTCTGGTTTAAAAATTAATTACGAGAAGAGTTCCATTCAATTCTCCAGAAATATTCATTCTAACACAAAAAATAGTATAGCTTCGGAACTTCAAATTCGTATTACAACTACCATGGAAAAATATCTAGGTATTCCTATATTAGCAGGTAAAGTTAAAATGAATGTTTCGACTATGCTATCACGAAACTAAAAAGTCACCTTTCTAATTGGAAAGCCAATACATTGTCTCAAGCAGGTAGAACAATTTTAATACGATCGAATCTTCTTTCCCAGACAAATTACATAATGCAAAGTTTCTTCCTACCATCTGGCATTCATAAACAAATCGACGATGTTAACAAAAAAAATTCTGGAATAAATTCGACCATAATTCTAGAGCCCTTATCTCATGGGATTATATTTGTCAGCCCAAGGAAAATGGGGAATGGGTCTCCAGAAGGCTGAAAATATTAATATTGCTTTACAGATGAAGTTGTTATGGAAAATTGTTAATGATAACAATAATAATATGTGGGTCAAAATTATTAAAGAAAAATACATTAAAAATAATAATATTTTAAATTATAACAAAAAATCTAAATACTCCTGGTAGTTTGGTCGTCTGCTTTGTCTCAGAGACAAATTTCGTAATGGACTTTTTTGGGTTGTCGAAAATGGCAATACTATTAATTTTTGGTATGACAATTGGATCCCTAATATTACGATTAAGCAATTTTTCAATCCGACTATTCATATTATTACCAGTAAAGTTTCCGAAGTTATTACGGGTTCTAAGGAATGGGACCCAATCAAATTAGCCACAATTCTTCCAATTAATATTGTTAATCAAATTGTCAAAATCTTTATTCCGTCTTCAGATATAAAAGATAAACTTATTTGGAATCTTTACAGCTCAGGGGAATTTAACACCAAGTCAGCAATTGAACTTACTAAAAAGCAGTATAATAACACGAATAATACTATTTTTACAAAAATGTGGAACCTCAATCTCCACCAAACATAACTTTTTATGAAAAGCTTTATCGGATTGCCTTCCAACTACATAAAGATTAAATAGGTATTTTAATAGAGTTTTGAATCATTGTACGCCTTGTAATGCTCAATTAGAAACTACATCACACTTTTTCTTTGAATGTCCTCATACTATTAAGATGATTCATAATTTGGAACATCGATTAGGCAAACAAATCAATTACAGACACACAAGCATCTTCATTAATGATTTTGATTATTTCTGTAACAACAATAAAAACATAGATATAATGTTCTTTCTTTGGCACGAACTTGGAAACATAGAAATAAGTTGATATTTGATAGATCTAATACTTCAAAAACTTCTCCAATTGATATGGCTTCTATCTCGTTTCATTCATGGGCAGCTTCTAAATATTTTAACTCGATTAAGCACAGCAGTAATAATAATATTAATAATAATCAGTCTCATCAAAATTATAAAAAAAGGAAAAATAATACTAACTGGAAAAAACCTCCTAGAGAATGGTTTAAATTAAATTTTGATGCATCATACTATCCCAACGGAGATGTGTATATTGGAAACATTATTCGTGACCATAACGGTCATATTATTAGATTAGATCATAAAAGAATCAATGCAGCATCTGCAATTCAAGGGGAGGCCATGGCAGTAAGAGAAGGGATCAAGTTAGCTAAGGAAATGAAGTTACCAAACCTTATTATTGAAGGGGATAACTTAACAGTTATCAATGCCATTCATAAAATTTGGCAGGTACCATGGAGTACCAAGAATATTATTGAAGATATCCACAAAGAACTTCACTTCTTCAAGGAAACCAAAACGTTCCATTGCTTCAGAGAGAATAACAAGGCTGCAGATATGCTAGCATCAAAAGAGGCAGAAAATATAGATACTAGATTGATATGTAATTTATGTAACGTAGGTAATATACCTAGTACCCTGATATGGACTCTGCGAGAAAGGTTGCGTGCATCACAACCTTTGCTCATTTGTTTTCTTTCATCTTTTGTAAGCATTATCACCTATGATAATGCGGGATTGTCTCCTGGCTAGGGAGGATTCTCTTTGTTGACCTTAATAAAAAAAACAGGCATTCCAAGCCCACGATTCCGAACCCGCGATTTGTTGTTATTCATTTATAAAAATGTAGTAAACTCTATGTTGCACGGACATAGATTCGGATATGAGTACACAAACACGGCAGGACATGGGAACACGACAAAGTTAAATATAGAAATATAGGGCACGGAAGGACACAACATAATAAATTATATATTTTTATAAATTTATTATTGAAAATATGAATTGTATAAAAATAAGTAATAGTAAAAACTAATTATTAATGAATTTATGTAATAGCACGGAGGATGCTTGTAACATTAAATTACGTCTTTATGTTGGATTTTATAGTATTCACATTATATATATAACCAAAATTAGGTAAATCAAGCCGAATAAAGAGGTTGGATGTTTTTTAGTAAATTGACAGTATTATGAGGCTAGATATCGATGATATAAGAAGCAAAACGTGGGAAATAACAGTAGAAAAGATCAAGGCAAATTGTTACAAGATGTGTCCGGGTGTGTGCAAGGTGTGTTTGGTTTTGTTGACCGTGCCTTGACCGTGTCCGAGATGTGTACAAGCGTATCCAGGCGTGTCCAAGTGTGTCCGTGTATCCTACATGTGTCGGACACGGACACGGCTATATCTCCTAGACGTTTCGGTGCTTCATAGAGTAAACCTTTCCTCATGATAAATAATCAAAATGTTAATTCACTTCACTTCAATTTCCTAGACATGGCTATATCTCCTAGACACGGCTATATCTTGTGCTGCTCAGTTTTTGGACGGATTTGCCAAAGAAAGTTCATTCACTTCAATTTCCACTGTCATACATAGATGAGATACATATTCAAAGTTAAAAAACATACAATCTTAATAGCTACATCTTCATCTTGCTCCTTTTCTTTCAACTTCTGTTGAAGCACCAGGTTCCTAGCTACTAAATCCTTGTTTTGCTTCACTAACTTTGCTATTGTAGCTTCTGCTTGATCACGGGTCTGTTGCATGATATTGCATGCACCAGTCTTTCATCTCTGACAACTCAGCCACTGGTCTATTGCATGATATTGAATGAAATTGTTTTTCATCTCTGACAAGTCACATGTCTATTTTTCATGTTGTCATCTATTCATAGCAAAAACAAGATTACATCTAGTACCCACAAACATATTATCATTAACTTACAATTTGTTTTTCGATACAGAAACATACTTAACTAAACGGTTACATTTCCATAGCTTCCCGTACCCGTGCTTTTAAACTATACAACTCGGCTTTGACATCTTCGTTCTCGGACTCCAAGAACGCAACCACGCACTTAAGGACTGCGTTCTCTACCTTCAGATCGTTGTCATTGTCATCACATTCCAAGGCCGATATCTTGTCATTAAGCCGTTTGATCTCGGCATTGAGCTCGTCCACCTCCTCCTTCTTGTGGATCTGGAGACGATGAATCTGACATTGTAATTCATCAATCTTCTCTTTGAAGATGCGAGTATCGGGATCAAGGGGTATGCGAGTATCGGGATCATGTGGTTGCATTTCTGAAATACCGTATTTCTCATACAAATCCTCCTCGTCCTACACGGGAATTCCAAATATATCATTATATGCATCAAGTATCAAAATAAATAACAAACGACAATATATAGGCTTACTACGTCGTCGGACGAGGATACATCAGTAGAGTGTGGGATATACATCCCATAGTAAGCTTGGCCATGGTTGCGCAACCACTCCTCAGTTCTGATTGCGTCGTGCAAGGCTTCTATTTCCCCCGAAACAATACCGTCACTTTCATCAGTATTCATATTCTACCTGCTATTATGAACAATGACTGTAAATTAATCCCAACTTTCACTTATAAAGTATCTGAATATTAATCCCAAACACTCCTCAATTTTGAGTTTGTAACTAATTAAAGAATCTGGAATAAGCATTTCTCTCTACACATAGCTAGAGTTAATCACCAAAATCACAAGAAGTTGGAATCGTAATCCCAACTTTGACAGTAGTTTGAAAGACAGCAGGATAATCAAGTAATCATGCTGAATGCTTTAAAATATGTAATGAAGAATCTGTGAACAAAGATCACATGAAAGCCCTTCATCCAAACAGTCAATTAAAAGTGAAAGTGCAAAAATATCAACTAGGTTCAGTTAAGTTTCAAACACAGATTATGAACACCTCAATGGAATTCAAAGGAATCGCAAATCAACCAAATATAAATAAAACATTGATCTATCAGCTCTTCCTAGAAGGAGGAGATAATTTACCGGAGAGAGAGAAAATAGCAAGAACAAGGAGTATTAGGCAATACAATTGATCTATCAGCTCTTCTTACAAGGAACTTAGAACTTAGAACTTGTGAGTAGAGCTCCAAAACTAGGAGTATTAGGCAATACAATTAGCTGCAAGTTAGCTGCAAGTTGAGTGCAAGTTGGCTGCAAGTTGACCAACATCAAAGAGGCTCTAAGAACACCATAAACTTTCCTCAGCAAACTTGAAACCAATCTGTATTTTTCTACTCCTTCAACTACAAGAGAATCGACGTACCTGAAAACTGCGAAGCATTGATGTAATCTCTCACTAGTAGGAAACCTTATCAGTATCTGTCAAAAAAACACAAAGACAGTTGATTAACTGTGTATCTTTGCAAACCTTATCAGTATCTGTCAACAAAACCATATCAGTATCTGTCAACAAAACCATATCAGTATAATTGCATTGCTCCTATTCTGATTCTGCCTTGTGCTTGTTGTTTCACTAGTCTCCTTATCAGTATCTTTGCAAACCTTACAGTCTGGTTTTGAAGCTTTTTTTACCTCTTTTGTTGGCTTCTGAACTTTGCTAAGTAATAAGCAAGGGAAAAGAGGTCAGGTTCTGAAGCTTTTTACCTCTTCTGTTGGTTTTGAAGCTTTTTTTACCTCTTCTGTTGCCTTCTGAACTATGCTAACTCATGATGTTGAAGGTGAGTTCTTCACTCTTTCTTTATCCTAAGTAACAAGCAAGGGAAAAAAGGTCAGGTTTGCAATTGATATGATATTAAACTAATCCCTTGAGAGCAGCTAGTGTGAAGTGGCAAAAGCACAAGTATTTCCTGATGTTGAAATTGACACCAGCCTAGGGTTGCAATTGATACGTTTTTCCTGATGCAGAACAAAGTTAAGGTTGGTTAACAGTCAAAATCGAGGAAGGAAGGAAATTAACCTTGGCGAAGATGCAGTCTAGGGTTCTTTACCAGTCAAATTAGGGTTCTTCAATACTTCGACGAAGATGCAGACCAGACGATTCAAGAACAACGAAAAATCGAGGAAGGAAGGAAGGAAATTAACCTTGACGAAGATGCAGGACAACCAATGCAGGTTCGAAGATCCAGAACCTCGATTTTTCGCAGATGAATGCAGGTTCGCAGATGAATGCAGGATCGAAGAAGATGCAGAACAACGAAGAGGTTCGCAGATGAATGCAAGGTTCGAAGAAGAGGAGAGGGGCAACTTTGACCCAGTGGAATCAACCAAACCGATAAAAGAAGGATAAACTAGCAAATATCAGTTGAAGAATTTGGATTGAAAGTGATTGAAAAGAAGCTGAAATCAACCAAAATCAATCGATTGATTCTGCCTCCGTCCCGAACGCGTTTCTATCAACCGATTGAAGCAAGTTCAATCACTTCAATCACCATCCCGAACGCACCCTAAGTTGTAAGTATTAGAGAGAGTTTATATTGAAATTATGGTTTAAAATAGGAAAACTTTGCATTCGAATTTTGTTATTCAAATTATGAAGATAGAATATTAAATTATGAACATAGAGTATGATATATAAGTCCATTAAAAATGACAAGGTGATAATTTCATATATAAGTTATTTTTTTCATTTTATTAAGTAGGTTTGCAAATCTATACTCTATATTGATAATTTCATAATCTATGTTCATTATTTGAATAGCACAATTCAGCTACGGAGTTTTCTCATTTGAATGTCTAACTTTCAGTGGAACTTAATTCGTTAGAGCACCTACAATGGGAGTTGTTTAGGAACAAAATATATTTGATTGCTCATAAATAGTGGAGAAATGCTAAAAAAAACTCAAGGCATAGTTTCTACCTAGGAAATTCTTAAAACCCCACTTAAATCATTTTTTAATCCATCTATACCATTTTAAATTAAGTCTTCTTCTACTTTTTATCTAAAATTAGACAACCAACCAAATAAAGCCCAATTACTTATATGTCTAGTAAAAAAAAGTTATGAAAACAATATTTTTGGCATTTATAATTTTTCCTCGTCTATCTATAGACGTCCATTATATATATATTTATTATTAAAATTACATTTGAAAATAAGAAAAAAAATATAGAATTATTAAAATAGCATCTTATAATCAAATTTTATGTTTTTAATGTAGTATAAATATATTGTAAGATATTAATCAAAATAATGAATGTATTGCATGACATAAAAAACCTAATATGCTTAGGTGTTGCTAAATAACGCACCTTATTTTTACTTCTAAACTGGTACCACTTCTGCTGGTTCCGCGTTGTCCACTTTTGCCGTTCTACTTACCACTACCGTCGGTTTATGCACAGCCAATACCACCAGAAGCTACGTTGTTAGTATCCCCGGAAGACCTTATCAACCAATTGGCGTCCAATATAGTCTTTTATACCATAATTTGACCCCAAAAATGAGATGATTTACTAGCCTATGACATTATCGAGATGAATATCGATCCGATTTCGTTATCAATAACCATTATAGAGATCAATATGATTTACTACCCCATAACACTATCTTTGGTAACATATTAGTTGTTTTTACTACCGATATAGCAAAATCGAGATGAATATTGAGGTCGATCCTTTGTTGATAACCGTGTTTTGATCCATTTTGATTTTATATAACACTATTTTTTGCAACATAGTAATTGATTTTATTACTAATAGTCTGGTAAAAATTACATTGAATTCAATGTAAAATTGAAAACAGGGCGTATACAGAGTGATCAACTGTAAAGACGATTCTTCACGATGATATCCCCACATGTAAGTAATCGGGGGCAATGTGCACTCGTCGTAAAAAGGAACTTTAAATAAAGAAATAAAGTCGATTAGGATGTTTAATTATGAATTAAAAATGTACTAATTTAGAATGTTAAAGTTATCGTAATCCAATGATTTTCCTCCTTCACGTGTCCAAAGCATACGATTTGGAGCATTTGTCCCGGCACATAATCTGGCTTTCCCTAATTGGTGAGTATGTAGAGCTACCACCTTTACTAAAGACGACAAGTAACATGTTAACAACTGTAGTTGCAATCATACCCATATTTGGAACTGTGAACCAAGTGTGTTGAGGGGAAAAGCGATCACCAACATATGATGAATGTCTTGGAGGTTCTTGTCCATCGTATGGGTACTCGAAATCACTAATGTACGATGAATTAGTAAATTTCAATATAATACTTCACCAATATTAGATAATTTACAATGAAATATGTTAAGATGAAATATTTAGATCAATAATTTACAATGAAATACGAAATAAGCCATCTAGTACAAGATTAACTACCTACCGAAATATGTTAAGATGAAATATTTAGCTCAATAATTTATAATGAAATATGAAATAAGTCATCTAGTACAAGACTAACTACCTACCGACATATATTAAGATGAAATATTTATCAAGATTAATTTACAATGAAATATGAAATAATTCATCTAGTACAAGATTAACTACCTACCGAAATATGTTAAGATGAAATATTTAGCTCAATAATTTACAATCAAATATGAAATAAGTCATCTAGTACAAGATTAACTATCTACCGAAATATTCTAAGATGAAATATTTAGCTCAATAATTTGCAATGAAATATTAAATAAGTCATCTAGTACAATATTAACTACCTACCGAAATATGCTAAGATGAAATATTTAGTACAAGATGAACTACCTACAGAAATATGTTAAGATGGAATATTTATCAAGATTAATCGACAATGAAATATGAAATAAATCATCTAGTACAAGATTAACTACCTATCGAAATATGTTAAAAAAATACTTATCGCGCCAGAACCTAGGGAAGGTATACGCACAAAACCGGTGGTTCCAAATTTTGGGCTTATAAAAGTCCAAATTACTTTCTTTCTCTTCAACCCTAACTCACTTTCAACATTTACAGCTTCCTACCGGTAGACCTCTGCGCCTCCCTACCGTGAGAACATTTTTTGCTCCTTTTTTTTCATTTTTCAACAAATCCAAGTTCATTAAGGTATGAGTTTTAGTTTATTTCAACTTATTTGAATTTGTTTTCATGTAAATGTGTTATATATGTCTAGATCTAGAATTTATGTGATAATTTTCATATATAAGTATGTATTATCATGATTATATGGTTTAGAAACTTAAATTTGTGAAAAAATTCTGGAATTTGTGGAGAAATTCTGAAATTTGGGTGAAAAAAACTAAATTACAATGAAAAAATTCTAGGAATATTGTTTCTGGAGGTACCGCCAGTTTTGGGTTGCTCAGATTCGCCGGTTACTGCCACACCAGTATTGCCAGTTACTAGCTGCTCAGAACATCCGGTTGTTTGCTTCGGTTTTGTGTGTTGAAATTTGTCACTAATTTGTGTTGAAATTTGTCACTAATTTAATATTGTCTTGACATTTGTCACTAACTTATTATTGTGTTGAAATTTGTCACTAATTTATTATTGAAATTTTTCCTTGAGTATATTATTAATAAATTTGACATTACTTAATATATGATAGTATATATGTTGTTTATAATATATTGATCAAGTTTTTCTATCTTTTATTCCTATTTATCATTAATTTAATAAAAATAAGCTATATTGATCGAGTTTATTATTAATAAATTTGGCATTACTATATGATATTATATATGTTATTTACGATTTGATCAAGTTTTTCTACTTTTATTCTTATTTATCATTAATTTGTTAGTATAAAAGTTGTATTAGATGTCGGATCCGGCAACACTAGGCAAGACCCCTGAAGTTGATCGTGATTCACGTGTGGTGCATGTCGTATTGCGAGATCATAAAAAAGAAAAAACAGGTTGCGGGAGTACCTCTATACGAGCCAAAAAAGAGGACTAAAAACCCTATAGCAAGGACCGGCAACGGTGACTCTTCTATGCCTGATTCATCGGACGAGGAGAGTATGGATATCAGAGGTGTTCCTCCTTTGCAGTACTACCAGTCTCCTCCTTACCGGTATTACCCGGCTCCTCCACCCCATGCACATCATTACCAGCCTACTCCTCCATAATATTACCCATCTCTTACACCCATTGCACATCAGTACTACCAGTCTCCTACTGGTCGATATTACCCAAGTCAACCCTCGTATTATAATCAGCATCGTACTCCCACATATCCTTCTCCCTTTTCCAGCTCTGAATCCCTCACCCTCCTCCTCCCATGTATACTTCTCCCCATATACAGTTTGTCTCACAATCTGGCGATCAGTACTCAATGCCTTTTGATTAAGTCAAATTAACATGCACATCTTCCCGGTTCAAATTACAGAGGTAAGAAAACTAATAAGTTTTATTAAATAATAAATCATTTACATCTTATTGTATTAGCAGCTAAATGATTTAAAATGTTTGATTGTATGCAATTTACTATTTTGAATGAGGACAGGAGAATCCAGATGATCATATTGATCATGACCTAGGGGGAGAGGAAGGAAGAGAGGGTGTAGGAAAGGGAGGAAGAGAGGGAGGTAAAGAGGGTAGAGAAGGATACTAGGAAAGCTTCTTCGTCTTGGAGGTGAAGAAAAAGAACATCAAATGATCGATATATCTTTAAGTTGACACAAGGTGTGGACGGAGGGGCCCATGAATCCGAATTGTTAATAAGATTTCAGGCTCATACTGGATTTGATGTACGCAGGTATCAGTGGGTGGGGGTTGTCTACAGGTCTTGTTTTGGACACATACTGGATTTGATGTACGCAGGTATCAGTATCCCGTTGATAAATGTGTTCATCAAAGGTTGGCAATCGGAGACGAGCTCGTTCCACTCGCCATTTGGAGAGATGATGGCCGCTCTCCATGACATTCATCTCAATCTGGATATGCCCATCCTTGGCGATAGCGTGTCCTTTACCTCAGATCTTAAGCTTTTGGGGACCGCTTGTCTAGACACACATATCTGGTACAACAAGCTCTGGAGTACTTCAACATAGATCCAACCTTTGCACCAAGAGGGATGATTTTGTCCGATATATTTGTCCCCGTGAGGAAGGATGTGTCGAAGGAGCACAAGTGGGCTGCAATCGAGAGGGCAACGTGGTTTTTGGTATTCTTGATATCGACGATAATATTTCCTGACAAGTCATCAAAGAAGATCGACCTCAAGTATTTAGAGTATGTCAACCTTCTCGAAAAGGTTGAAAACTTAGCTTGGGGGCGGGTGATAGGCAGTGTTTAGTACAATGTAGCAAGTGATCGTTAGCATCAATTACTAGTGATCATTTGGCATGATTATGGCGCGTATTGCCGTGATCTGGACTGAGCGAAGCAAAGCTGTTAATCACAAGGATTACGGACATTCGAGGAGAAAATTGCCAAGGGTACTAAGCCGGAGCCGCGCACACAAGGACGCAGGGCCGCAAAAGCATTGGCGCGACCGCGCCCTGGCACACGCGACTGCACCACTGGACGTGGGCAAAGTTGGAAACTCGGCCCAGGCGCGACCACGTCCGTGTCGGGTCGAGAGAGCTCTGAAACCCTATTTCACTTTGGACTTCACTTGGATTTTGGACTACTTTCTAATGGAGTTTTGGACTGATTAGTTTAGACTTTTCTGTTGTGGTTAATAAATAGATGAGAGCTTTGCCTCCATCTAGGATCACATATCATCTTTTATCATTTCACATTTTTACGTAGTTTATTCGCAATGAGCCAGAAGTAGTCTCCTTTACTTTGTTCGATTGGGGGAAGTCAATAGGTTGATTAAATGTAAAACTTCTATCCTTTGGTTCTAATAATATATCCTAGTTTTCTTTATTCTCTAGCGTATATTTATGATTGAATTGAATTATCTATCTAGATTGGTCACCTAGGTTGTTTAAGTCAATTTCATATAGCTAGGCCTGGCTTGTCCGAGTTGTAGAGTCTTGCCATTTAGTAGCAAATCAATTACTCGGACTAGTTGGACTTGTAGTTGTGTGGAGGATAAGGATGTCTTAGCAGCCAAGTGGCACTGCATATTCCTATTTATTCGTGAACTTAATGCTGCCTGGTAATTAATTAACCTTTGATAGTTCAAGGTTATATTTAGAGGTAAGGGCTGCTAGGACTAGTTGGACTAATTAGCAACAAATGAACAAGGATTAGGGAAACTAGATGATATATAAGTATTAGGAGAGAACCCGAATAGAAGAAGTCAATGATCATTTAGTCAACTTGTTAAGTGGATACCAATTGTGCAAAGTGTTTTCCCATATTTCTTACAAATCAATCATTTGCTAGTTAGTTTCATCAATTTCCCACTTTGTTTACCTTTAGAGTTAATTGAATTTAATACCATAAGAACTGATATTATTTGATTCTTTGTGGGATTTAACCCCTACTTACCGCTTTACTTTGGTAGAGTAGTTAGTTGGGATAATTACTTTGGCAGGGCTGAACGACGCCCTGTCAAATTTGGCGTCATTGCCGGGGAATCAGATTTCTTTTCTTGTGGTATTAGTTTAATTGACTCCGGTGTTGACTAGTGTACGGTCAACACCCGTGCTACTAATCATTCACTTGTTGAGCCCATCCCACAGATTGAGATGATTGTTAGAAGGAATAGAAGAGAAAGGACAACAGAGATGATGACTGACCTGGACAACCAGCAGACCCCTGAGCAGGTGCAGGCAAATCAACTATTGATGAACCAATTCTTAGAGGCCTATGCTTAGCAGAACAATAATGCCGGAAATAGGACGCTGCGGGAGCGCACCACTCCCAATCTGACGCAGCATCCCTAAGCGGTGGTCCTACCACAACTTACTCAAGGAGTCACCTTTGAACTCATGTCCAGGGTGATTAACTTGCTTCCGACATTCCACGGTCTGCCTAGAGAGGACCCCATCATGCACCTGAACTAGTTTCACGACATATGCATGACCATGAAGTCGGTCAATGTATTGGAAGAACAAATTAAGATGAGGGCGTTCGGTTTCACGCTGAAGGACACTGCTAGAGCTTGGTACTATCATCTTCCAACATGAACTATAGACAACTGGGATAGAAACCTCACATTGAATCAATAGAGACATATTATAAATGAGAACCAAGGATAGAAACCTCACTATAAACAACTGGGATAGAAACCTCACATTAAAAGCAAGAGGACAAAGCAATAGAGACATATTATAAATGAGAACCAAGGATAGAAACCTCACATTGAATCAGCTTAATGGCTCAAACCAACCATACAAAGTCTAGGAGACTACTTCTGGCTCATTGCTAGAAACTGCGTAAATTAAAATGAAAGATAATTGATTAATGGATGATTAGGGAGGAGTAAAGCTCTCCCTATTTATTCTAAAATGACAAATCATTTAACCTAATTAACCCTAGCCCATACTTTATAAATGAAGGAAGCCCAAAGCCCAAGCGCAACACAAGACAAGAATAGGGTTTCAGAGCAATCCCGGTCTGACAGGGGCGCGAGCGCGCATGTGTCAGCGTGGCCGCGTCCTGGGCCGGGCCTTGGACTTTTGGTCTCCTGGACTGGAACGGGTGCTCAGTGTAGGGATGCGGGTGCGCATCCTTCACGGTCGCGTTGTGCTTGGCGCGGTCGCGTTGCTGGCGTGAGCGGCTCCAGCGTGTACCCTTTCGGGTGTCTTTCCTTCGGAAACCCATAATCCTCGTATTTAGTATCTTGGCTTCGCTTGGTCTGGATCATGGTAATATGCACTCTAGACATGTCAAATCCCTTGATATAGATGCTAACGACAACGTATTATGATGTACTATACGCTGCCTATTAGTTACCTTTGTTCCTTATCTCACAATGAGGACATTGTTTAGTTCACCTATAGTAGTAGTTTTTTAAATTTTTGAGTATTTTTGAATTTTTAGAATTGGTATTCATATTTTCCCCCTAGTTTGATGTTGTGTGAACTTCTATAAGGATGCATGAATTTTGAATCTTTTTACTATGTTTTAGATGATAATATTTCAAGTTTATATGATGAGGATATATTTGATCAAGTAGAGGACTTTGATTTGAGTATGTGGATTATGATTAGGACGTATTAGGATTGATACTAATATTACATGTTCACCATCTCTTCTCTAGTTTGTCATTATGTCATAATAAATTGTTTCCGTCCTTTTTCATTACAAAATGAAAGAAAAAGAAAATAAAAAGGTAGTGAACTCCAAGTGTAATAAGCCATAAAAACACGCGATCTCCGTGGTGTGAAAGATCACCCTAAGTTCGATCCTCCATGGCTAAATAAGCAAAGGGTCTTATTAGTTGGCCTGGACCGTAAGACGGACGTGCCTGATACCCAATAAGTGAAAATAGAGTGCAGAATGTGTGAATAAGACGAAAAAAGAGCAATAAAAAGTGCATGTGATATGACTTGAGTTGAGGTTTGTGTTTGCTTTCGATGGGATTGGAACTCGTGCATAATTGTCATAAGTATGACGCATTTTAGGACAAGAATTAGTCGCTTATTTAATCTTCCATTACTCACATTGATATATTACTTGGATAGAGACATCTTTAGCATAGTTTGAGGATTCAAGTTCATGTATTTGCATAGAGTGAACATAGTTCAAACTTAGGGAATATTTGATGCCATTGTTGGGGTTAGTTAGAATATAGTTAAGTTTGCATTACTTTTTGAGTATTTATAGTAAAGTCAGAATCTACACCCATTGCTTTTGATGATTGTAGGTACTCAGAGCTGGAGTGTTGATTCGACGACCACTACTGTCAAGTCTTCCATATTCGCTGAGATCGCCGAGGAGTTAGCAGCAACTTACTCAAGGACGAGCAAGGTTCAAGTGTTGGGGTGTTTGATAGACAACGTTTAGTACAGCGTCCCAAGTGGTCGTTAGCATCAATTACGAGTGATTTGGCATGATTATGGCGCGTATTACCGTGATCTGGACCGAGCAAAGCAAAGGCGTTAATCACGAGGATTGACATTCGAGGAGAACATTTCCAAGGGTACTAAACTGGAGTCGCGCACACAAGGACGCAGACGCGCATGGTCGCATGATTGTTGGAGCGCGCAACCGCGCCACTGGACGCGGGGCAAAGCTAGAAACTCAGTCCAGGCGCGACCGCGACCGTGTCGGGCTGAGAGAGCTCCGAAATCCTATTTCACTTGGGACTTCACTTAGGATTTGGACTACTTTCTAATGGAGTTTTTGACTGATTAGTTTAGACTTTTCTGTTGGGGTTAATAAATAGATGAGAGATTTGCCTCCATCTAGGATCACATATCATCTTTTATCATTTTACATTTTTACGTAGTTTATTCGCAATGAGCCAGGAGTAGTCTCCTTTACTTTGTTCGATTGGTGGAAGCCAATAGGTTGATTAAATGTAAGACTTATATCCTTTGGTTCTAATAATATATCCTAGTTTTCTTTATCCTCTTGCGTATATTTATGATTGAATTGAATTATCTATCTAGATTGATCACCTAGGTTGTTTAAGTCAATTTCATATATCTAGGCCTGGGTTGTCCGAGTTGGAGAGTCTTGCCATTTAGTACCAAATCAATTACCTGAACTAGTTGGACTTGTAGTTGTGTGGAGGATAATGATGTATTAGCAGCCAAGTGACACTACATATTCCTATTTATTCTTGAACTTAATGCTGCCTAGGAATTAACCTTTGATCGTTTCAAGGTTATATTTAGAGGTAAGGGTTGTTAAGACTAGTTAGACTAATTAGCAACAAAGGAACAAGGATTAGGGCAACTAGAGGATATGTAAGCATTAGGAGAGAACCCGAATAGAAGAAGTGAATGATCATTTAATCAACTTGTTAGATGGACCAATTGTGCAAAGTGTTTTCCCATATTTCTTACAAATCAATTATTTGCTAGTTAGCTTCATCAATTTCCCCCTTTAGTTACCTTTAGAGTTAAGTGAATTTAATACCATAAGAAATGATCTCATTTGATTCCCTGTGGGATTCGACCCCTACTTACCGCTTTACTTTGGTATAGTAGTTAGTTGGGATAACTACTTTGGCAGGGCCGAACGACGCCCTGTCAACGAGCACCCTATGCCACTTGTACCGGTTCTTGGGAGAGTGTACACGGACTTAGTTTCGACAAGTATCTATGTACTATACTCTTCTACAAGGTAAACTCTATTTCAAAAAACTATATTAATTTCACATAGGCGTATGACCATGTCTTAGTTTTCAATTGATTTTGACCATTATAACAAGCGTGGATATATCAGTACTTTTCACATTTGAGGCCTCTTCAATCATCCGAATGGATCCCGGATGCTCCAAAGCCACGGGCATTCAAATGGCACCATCTAGAGAGACCGACAGTAGTAGGGGGTATCGAGCAATCCTCGATAGGATGATCGTTCGTGATGTAAAAACATTCTTATCCTAGAATTATTACCTAATTAATAACACTTAATGTTAAATTAATTCAATATTTATGTTATGCGTAGGTCGAGTGGATGTCATACGATCCTCCTGACTTCAATGACCCGGCCTTACGTCCCACTCTATTCCAAGGGTCTTATTATTGTTGCATCACACAGAGTCGTACATGTTGGACCAAGCGGCGCGTCAATTTGGCCGTACGCAGTGGATCCCAAAGCCGGTGATTGACTCTAATAGAGCTCACAGACTACCCAAGACATTGGCATATAAAGTGGACTATGATCAAGGGTATTGGATATGGAGTTCTCAAGGATGGCATACCTTATCCATCGATGAATTAGGTGATGTCGTTATTGTACCATGGGAGTCCGAGGGGTTGTACATGCCTTGGTTATTAGAAAGGAAGCACTCTTACATCAGTTATCCATATGTCAGATCATATGAGGTAATAATTTGAATTTTCAATATTAAATTGCCATTCGAGTGCATGAGTACCTTTTACCTTTTTACGATGATCAACCACCGTATCAGCGGGCAAATGAGATGCATGATGCAGTAACGAAGTCGGTTGATACGTTTCGCCATTTCTACAATGGACCGACTATGGATGAGCATGAAGTTGTTTTAATTTGTTTTGTATAACTATTATAAAGTATATGTTTATGTTTTGGATTTGGTTTATGTTTTGGTTGATGGTCGTTGTTGTCATTATATTCGAGTGCACGAGTACCCAAGACATTGTCATATAAAGTGGACTATGATCAAGGGTATTGGATATGGAGTTCTCAAGGAGGGCATACCTTATCCATCAATGAATTAGGTGATGTCGTTATTGTGCCATGGGAGTCCGAGGGGTCGTACATGCCTTGGTTATTAGAAAGGAAGCACTCTTACATCAGTTCTCTATATGTTAGATCATATGAGGTAATAATTTGAATTTTCAATATTAAATTGTCATTCGAGTGCACGAGTACCTTTTACCTTTTTACGATGATCAACCACCGTATCAGCGATCAAATGAGATGCATGATCCAGTAACGAAGTCGGTTGATGCGTTTCGCCATTTCTACAACGGACCGACTATGGATGAGCATGAAGTTGTTTTAATTTGTTTTGTATAAATATTATAAAGTATATGTTTATGTTTTGGATTTGGTTTATGTTTTGGTTGATGGTCTGTTGTCATTAAGTGTGAGCTTTGTTGGTCTCGAGTGTGCGATTCGCTTGTTTTAGTTTTATGCGTTGTTGCTTTATTTCAATTGTGATCTTTGTTATTAAGTGTGAACTTTGTTGCTTCATTTCACCAACCTCAGTTCTAAATCACCTAATATTTCATCGAATTGTTGTTAAATAGACACAGAACATGCTATATAACACCATGCAAATGTAACAAAACACGATTACCTATAAGGAATCCATCATGATATTCATTCGGGTTTTGCTTTAGGTAGTAAATCAAATAATATTTTGTCAAATGATTGTTAAATAGACTCAGAATAAGTTAAATAATATCCAAATGAATCGAAATATGGTTATAGGCTTATCATAGCAAATAAAATCAAATGTGTACTTATCTCGATAATGCTATAGGCTAGTAAAACACATTTTTTGTCAAAATATTTAAACAGACTATATATGTGTTATGTTTTGTAGTTTTTAAAATCAAAAGTTGATTATTGTAGGCCAATTGGGAGATACGAACTACCGAGGGTACTGACAACGCAACTATCGACAGTTCTGGTCATGCCGCTTCCCTCGGTTATGGAAGGGGAGCTTCCTTCGGTTCTGGCAGGGGAGCTTCCCTCAGTTCTGGCAGGGGAGCTTCCCTCGATTTTGCGCTGCCCAGAACTGGCGGAAGTGACACAGCGTTAGAAAGTAAAAACAAGGTGCATAAAAAAGAATTGTCGTATGTTTAATGTACACCAACACGTATGGCCGAAGTTCAGACATGCTTACGTTAGAAATTAGCAATTTTATGTTGTATGTTATTTCTAATATGTTTAATGTATTGTAGTGTGATTTTACATTTTAATGTTCTTAATCTTATTTATTTTTCAATTTTATATTTTGTACATTATGTTTTTGGGTGTGATGTTAGTATTTCATTGTTCTTGTTTTAATATAATTTCATTTTTCATTATAACAAAATCGAGTGTTATTTGCGTTTAATTGAATATTAGACCTAAAATATTAATTATATATATTTAATTTATAAACAAGATATACAACGTGTTTATAATCAAATTTAAAATCTATATATTTTTTATCAAATTTAGAAATTCAACAAAAATGTAATTTTAATAATAAAATATCTTTAATCGATTAAATATTAATCAAGTTATAACTAAATAGCTTAAGATTTGTAATTCAAATTATTATTATATGTTTGCACAGTTGCTGGATTTATAAAGATGTAATAAGTAATAACAAACCTGAGTTAAAAGACTTGAAATATGAATAAAAAATAGATTGAATTTTTTAGAAAGAATATATAATAAAAACCAATAAAAAATACTAAAAACCTTTTAAAAAATCCTGAATGTTGGGGATGCTCTTACTATTAAAATGGTAATGTATACTTTTGCAATAAAAATTCCCTCGAATAATCAAATAAACCTTGGCGATCTTCTTATTAGACCTTGAGAGCTCTTTTACACAGCTTGAATATCTCTCATTTCAACCAGGAAAAAACAAAAATTTCATCTTCTCCATAACAATGTCTTTACATGATCTTTCATTCTTTTCCGTTGTGCACAGTGCGGCACGGCATGAAGAAGACGTACATTTTCCGAATACGTTCCAGAAAACCACGCAAATGCAGCAAAACAAATTACACAAAAGTTTTTCCCTTTTTCTTTAATCTCTTTTAAAAATATAAACGTTCCTTCCCTTCACAGCCTCCAAAGAGAAAGCCTGCAAAAATCCCTCCATCAGAGAAAAAAAGGTACTTCCTTTATTTCTTACTCGCTTTCTCAATACACCATTTCCGTCTCATTCCAAAAGAAAACCAGTTCTCAATTTTGTTTAAGAACAAGCTTTATAGCTCTCAATTTTACACTTGTGAAATTTGCCATCTTTCTAGTCCACTGGAGAAATGGAGACTAGCCCTGGTGGCAAATTAGTGTACCTTGTACTGGGTTTGCTCTCTTTTGGGGTTTTGTTTAGAGGTTTTTGTCAAGACGAAGAGAGTGGAGTTTATATCATTACTTTAAAACAGGCTCCAATAAGTAAAAGCCTGTATTTCTCTGAGGAGTTGAGGAGGAGGAAAAGTAGACATTCCGGCCATGGATCTTCTTCTACTAATTCAAGTAGACTTCACAAGTCAAGGTACAAAATTTATTGTTCATTAAGAATGAAGTGTACTTTGAGTCTTTGACACTGTATTTTTGGTCAAATTGCTAGAAATAGCACGAATATTAGGGCATTTGCGAGAAATTATCCAGTTATTGGGGTTGAGTTGGATGCATTACTACAATCATAAATGGAATTCTAGATCAATATTCTGGAGTCTGATGCATGATAAAAGTTTATGCTGTTTTTAACATTTTCATCTCTTTTTTCAGTATGTTTTTATCATGGGCTATATAATGATGAAATACTTATTATTTATTAATTATGTTAACAGTAAGTTTGTGTTCTGGGCTGGGTTGCTTTTACAGTTTACCCAAGAAGAGACTGTAAATTATGTTTTAATTGTTGGGCAATCAAGGGATCCAACGTTCAAATTTTTTGTCATTTAACCCATCAAGATTCTCCAATGTTTTGTCTAGTTTATTAGTTTTCCTTCAGCATTGTACACTGTATTGATAATTCTTTGTCTTTATAATTCCTCCTCAGTTTTGGGGTTGATAAATTTCACGTGGTTGTGTTCATCTAATTATATGGCTATTATTGTTTGTGAATGATGAATAAAGGACTCTTTCAGCTGAAGCTTCATCTGACTACTAATTATCAGCACTTAAACTGTGACTTTACTTTGCTAAAAGAATTTAATCTCATGCTGAAAATATATTATAATTCTTTTCAGGGGTACGAATATTTCGAGATCGGATCCTCACTATTCCTCCTACATTTCACGGGTCCATGACTCTCTACTTAGGAGAGCATTGAAGGGGGAAAAATATATCAAATTGTACAGCTACCATTTCTTGATCAATGGCTTTGCTGTTCTTGTTACACCCGAGCAGGTATATCTTCCATTGGTAAATCTTTCCAAAATGATGCATCATAGTTGTAAAGAAAGCCTTTTTTTTATAGGATTAACTATTGTCTGAGTCTTTGTTATCAACAAATTTTTGTATAAAATCTGTGGAGGAATTGTAGAATTCGGAGACACCATAGCTAAGATTCAGGAAAGAGGGATTTTGGATAGATAAGATTCAGAATTCTTATCAAATGGTCTACTACATAAGAAAACCTTTGGATTTAGCCTCTGTTCGAATTGGTAGTAGAAGCTGGAGCTGGAGTAGAATGACTAGCTGGAGCTGAAGTTACTAGCTTAATTTTCATAAAATAGCTAGTTGGTTGTTCACTATTACAAGCTAAAACTTTATATAAAAATGTTAAAATTGCTAAAATGGGCGTAATTAATGTAATGATTTATGTAATGAATATTAATTAAGGGGTAAAAATAGATAAATGAATTGTCCAGCTCCCTTAATTTTGGGGGGTCACATTACAAAATGAGATTTTTCAAACTACTTTAATATTATTTTGCCGAACACTCAAAACATAGCTTAAGAAAAAAATTAAGCTAGTTTAAGCTCCTGAAAAGCTCTGCCGAGCAGAGCTTTAAGCAATAGAACATCAGCAAATTCTAGCTGACGTGGCAACGGGCTTCTTCATCTGATACATTCATCAAAAGAAATGTGGTTCATAAAAATATACCGAAAGTAGAACTTCACTAACTGTTTTTTTCCTTTCTCTTTTTCACATATAGGCGGATAAGTTATCAAGAAGAAGAGAAGTAGCAAACGTGGTACTAGATTTTTCGGTTAGAACAGCAACAACACATACACCTCAATTTCTGGGTCTATCTAAAGGGGCATGGCCACAGGAAGGAGGTTTTAGTTGTGCAGGAGAAGGAATAGTTATTGGTTTTATTGACACTGGAATTGATCCTACACATCCTAGCTTCTCTGATAAGTTAACAAAAAAAACATATCCAATACCAAATCATTTCTCCGGTATCTGTGAGGTTACACAAGATTTCCTTCTGGGTCATGTAATAGGAAGCTTGTTGGGGCTCGCCATTTTGCTGCTTCTGCTATAACCAGAGGAATATTTAATGCAAGCCAGGATTATGCTTCACCTTTCGACGGAGATGGCCATGGAACGTAAGTTTTATAAATGCACGATTTGTTGCATTTTAAGCCAATTTTCCTGGTTAAAAAAGGCATTAAGAAAAATACTGTCTATACAGGCACACTGCATCAATTGCATCAGGAAACCATGGGATTCCAGTTATTGTAGCTGGTCACCGTTTTGGAAAAGCAAGTGGAATGGCTCCTCGTTCGCAGTAAGCCATCTGATATTTAATCTAATAACCTGAACTTTGGGTGAAAGGTAACAAAATAACCCAATAATTAGATCAATGTTATGGTTATTGTTACCCTCTTCTTAAAGTTCAAGTTAATTTTTATTCTTACCACCAACCAATATTTTAATTTAAACATACTTTAAGATTTATTGTGATATATACTTCTAAGTTTTAACACTATGACAAAACTCGGGTCATTCTAATTAATTTTTCCTATATTTTTCGATAATTTTCTCAATATTCTTTTATTATTGTAAATCTTGAGGGAAAAAAAATCACTCATTGGCTTGGCATTAATTGAAGTTAGTATGTTCCAGTGTTGCTGTGTACAAAGCATTGTATAAGAGTTTTGGAGGCTTTGCTGCTGATGTAGTTGCAGCTATAGATCAGGTATCAGCCATGATTACAAGCATAATACATCAAAAGAAGCATAAAGCTTCAAACATTATAGTTTTGTTCAGAGGATACATTTAACTACAACTATCTTTCCAGGCAGCTCAAGATGGTGTTGACATCATAAGCTTATCAATAACACCAAACCGACGTCCTCCTGGAATTGCAACTTTCTTCAATCCAATAGATATGGCTTTATTATCTGCTGTGAAAGTTGGAATTTTCGTTGTCCAAGCAGCTGGAAATACAGGTCCTGGCCCACGAAGCATTTCTTCTTACAGTCCATGGATCTTCACTGTTGGTGCTGCTGCTCATGATAGAGTGTATACCAACTCACTGTTCCTTGGCAACAATGTAACTATATCCGGCTCTGGACTTGCTTGTGAGTATTAAATTCGTTATTGATGGAAAGCTTTTCTACTTTACTAAGATCTCATTTTGAGGGTATCAGAGTTTGATTAGAGTGTTTAGGTTTCGGAGAAAAACATATCCTCAGTTCCAAAAGAATGTCATTCTAGCCATCACTTCTTATACCCAAAAGAATGTCATTTTAGCTATTTTTACAAGTTTTTTTTCCCAATAATACCTAGTAATTAATGACAAAAATTAATTATATTTCTAGATAAACTTGTAATCCTTTTTAAGCAATTTTTAGAAATACAAATTGTTTATAGTCAAATTACACTATTTCTTAATAGCTGCGTATTTGGCTAAAACGACATAAGGTAGTAGTGTTGTGGAGTTAGCAACTTAGCATTTTTACGTTAGTAGTGTGTGAAGTGCTACTTTTTTCAATGCTACTCTCATTGCTATCATGCCAAACAAGGCCTAAGTAATGCTATCTGTTTGTCTCAGCTGGAACTGGTGACGGTCAATACTACACATTGATATCAGCCAGACATGCTTTGATCAACGATACGGAAACTGACATGTATATTGGTGAATGTCAAGACTCAAGTAGTCTTAGTCAAGAATTGGTCAATGGAAAACTCTTGATTTGTAGCTACACAGTTCGTTTCGTGTTAGGCTCTTCAACCATCAAACAAGCTCTGGAAACAGCAAAGAATGTTAGTGCTGTCGGCGTTGTCTTCTACTTGGATCCTTTTGTCATCGGTTTTCAGCTCAACCCAACACCAATGGATATTCCCGGTGTCATAATTCCTTCTGCAGACGATTCCAAGGTAAATCAAGATTTTGACCGCCTTTTTGTTTGTAATGTTTAAACCTTTTTACATACATCCTGACCCTCAGATCTTGAGTCAGTGAGAATGTATTGGGTAGAACTAGACCTGACAAAAAACCACCCTACCTGATGAGCCGAGAAATTCATGGGTCAAAGTATAACCGAACCCATTGGGTCATGTTCCACCCGTAGGTAGTATCAAGAATATAAGCATAAAAACTAAAATAATTAAAATATTTAAAAAATTTAGTAAATAAATTCTATTTATTTATTTACAAAAAAGTTGTTACTTTTTTAAAGAAATAAATACCAAAAGAGTAAAAAAAAATCCAAGCTATCCGACCTGTTGAACAGACCCGATATTAAACCCGTTATAACCGATCCATCATAACCCGGTAAAATTTTCGGCCTAAAAATGACCCGATCATAAATGACCCAAATTCAAAATTCTCTAACCCGATCTATTGCCGGGTCTAGGTAGAATGTTTTTGCGAAATCGAGATTTTCCATTTTTCTTCACTCTTCATTATTTACTTGACATGCTTTGTTATCTTGGCAAGATTCTTCTTCAATACTACAATTCTTCCTTGGAAAGAGACAACGTGACAAACAAAATCACCAAATTCGGGCTTCAGCTTCCATATCCGGAGGGATAAAGGCAAACTACAGCAATACTGCTCCGAAGGTAATGTACTATTCTGCAAGAGGACCCGATCCAGAAGACAATTCTCTTGATGATGCAGATATACTAAAACCAAATATTGTGGCCCCTGGAAGTTCTATATGGGCAGCTTGGAGTTCACTAGCAAGTGATTCAGTAGAATTTGAAGGTACTAAAATAAAATACCTTCATGTTAAAATGTTTGTATGCTGATAATGTTGTCACTTTTTAAAGGAGAGGATTTTGCTATAATGTCTGGTACAAGCATGGCTGCTCCTCATGTTGCTGGTATTGCTGCATTAGTTAAGCAGAAATTTCCCGGTTTTAGTCCGGCAGCCATAGCTTCTGCTCTTTCCACAACGGCTTATCTTATTAATAATAACGGTGGGCCCATAATGGCCCAACGCTCATATGCGAACCCAGATGGTAATCAATCTCCAGCAACGCCGTTTGATATGGGTAACGGAGCTGTTAATGCAACGGGAGCAATTGACCCGGGTCTTGTTTTCGACTCAAGTAAGTTCACTTCTCACCAATTGAGCTTATTAGGTAGGTTCATCTTCCTTAGGAAATTTGTTTTGTCTTTCTAAGTCAAAACTACCTAGAAGTGAACTCAATAGGCTAAACTGTTACCTAAAAGTAAACTCTTTTAAATAAATTTCTTAATACATAATGCCCAGCCTAATCTTTTTATAACAAAGTTCTTAACCTATTGTATCTAACTCAATAGGTTATTCGGTTTTTCTAATATGTGCCCTAAGGGCATAGGTTGTTCCAATTTTCGGCTCTTCTTTTCCGGTAGGATCTTAACCTATTTTCTACTAAAGTAAGTGCACTTCTCATCAATTGATAGGTTCAACTTTGTTAGGAATTTATTTGTATTACGAAGGAAGAATAAAACAATGTGATTTCTTGTTCCTTACTTCCTTCCCCTTCGGTTCCGGTCTTTCTGTCTTTTCTAGATCTTTTATTCCTTACTTTGCATTTTGCTTCTTCCCTTATTTGGTAAGTTCGTATCTAGCCGGTTTCTTCTGGTTGCTGATCCATCGACCTCTCATTTTATGCGATTTTGTTTAATTGGGTAATCGAATTCTCACCTTTGTGATTTCATATACTTCATACTCCACTCTTTCTCACTCAATAGGCTAAACTATCATCTAAAAGTAATTGCTTTTAACTCTTTAGAACAACTTATTATGAATTTCTAAATCCATAATAGCTAGTAATCGATTATAATGCAGGCTACGACGACTACATGGCATTACTTTGCAGCATCAATGGTTCATCTTCCGTGGTCTTAAACTACACAGGCGAGAGTTGTAACACTTTTGGCTCCACCATAACTATTGGGTCGGCCTTAAACCTACCTTCAATCACCATTGCCAAGCTTAACCAAACACGACTCGTCCAAAGAATTGTTACAAATGTGGCCTCTAATGAAACGTATAATGTTGCCTGGAGTGCTCCTTATGCAGTTTCAGTATCAGTTTCTCCTACAAGATTCTTTGTCACGGAAGGCCAAACGCAGGTACTTAATGTAACGGTAACCTCACGGTTTAACAACTCCGTGGCTAGTTTTGGTAGGATTGGCCTCTTTGGGGACCAAGGACATAGAGTTAATATCCCGTTATCCGTCGTTGTCAAGATCTTTACTAACATAACCACGAACTAACAACCGTGACGTTGTGAAAGCAGTCAAGATCCTCTGTCTCACTTGATGCTCTTCCATTTGTTGTGTACTTAGTGAAAGTTTTGGTTATCTTTGTATGGAGAGGAACAGTGTGGTAGTACATGGAGTGAGATAGAGGATCTTTGACACAATGTAAAGGTGTTGCTTGATTCTAACTAATTGATGTTGTGTGTTCATTTGTGTTTGTTGGAAGCAAGATTAATAGTATGTTTATCATATGATAAGGTTTGGAAATAATACAGTCAAACTTCACCATTATGCAAGAAGAATATTGGCATGCAAATTAGAGATGGCACTTTGGAACCAGAATCGACGGAATCGAACCTGAACCGTCGGTTCCTTCCATAGCCGGTTCCGGTTCTTGTACGTTGGGATCGTGGTACCGGCAAAGCTTTAGTTTTCTTAAAAGAATTTAAAGTTAGTTTTTTTTTTTAAAAAAAAAGGTTTAAGTTTAAGGTTAGTTTTAGTTTTTAAGGATTATAGTAGCATTTTTTGTATTCAGAGAATAATTGTCTTTTTTTTATTTAAAAAACAGTTACATGTTCAGGGTTCGGAACCGGAATAGGCAGTTCAGGTTCCACGGTTCCGGTTGGAATCACCCCAGTCGGCTCCAGTTCCTAGCTTCAAGGAACTGGGAACCGGCGGTTCCGGAACCGGACCTATCACTAATGCAAATGTGGGTAGCAATATGGTAAAAGTGGATGCAGGTTAAGTAAAACCTTATATTAGACATGTGTGATATATTAGACATGTGTGAGTGATCTTTCTACATTTTAGCAAAAAACTTTCCTTCTTGAGATCATTTTTTTTACTAGAAAGAAGAGGAATTAATCCATTTTGTTTATTAAAATAGAGCTTACATATTCTCGCACATCGAAGTAACTACCTCAACCTTAAGAATAAGGTTCTCTTCAGTGCTGAATTGAAATATAAAATACTATTATGAAAGTTGCGGCTATACTTGGCGAGATCCCTT
The DNA here is from genome assembly GCF_046119375.1 of Phyllobates terribilis. Classification (NCBI taxonomy): domain Eukaryota; kingdom Metazoa; phylum Chordata; class Amphibia; order Anura; family Dendrobatidae; genus Phyllobates; species Phyllobates terribilis. The sequence goes on along the minus strand of NW_027368321.1, from coordinate 9,183 downwards.
TAAGAGGTTAAGAGGCCAGTGTTAGCCATGTACCGCAAAAAAAAGGAGGCCAAGAGGCAGCAACACTGAAATCTCGTTCTGAAAACAATCGACGACAAGGTAAAAAGGTGTGCATACCGAGAAGCAGATTCTAATTTTATTAGATACTTTATGTTTCTACAGGAACTTATTAAAACTAGAGAGAATTTATGGGAATAATAATCCTTGTGTTCAAATGAGATAAAAGAATAATATCTATAATAAGAAGCGTAACTCTAGTAAAGAATATGGAAAGACCGTAACTCCAGTAAAGAATGTGAAAGGACAAGAAGATGAAAGAAATAAAGTAATAATATGTGGTCATTAATACTCCTTCTCAAGTTGGAGCATGAAGATCTTGAATGCCCAACTTGCCAAATAGGAACTGAAATTGCTGCTTGTCGAGAGCCTTGGTGAAGATGTCCACCGGTTGATGCTCAGAAGCAATATGAGTGGTGGAAATGATGCATGCCTGGAATGATATTGTGGACGAAGTGAAGACCAATTTTTATATGTCGGGTGCGTTCATGAAAAAACGGATTAGCTGCAATATAGAGAGCAACCTGATTGTCACAGAGATATGCATATGGGACTGCAGAACAACATCAAGAGAAGATAGAATAGAACTAATCCAAAGGAGTTCGCTGCATGCTACAACCATGGAACGATATTCCGCTTCAGCAAAAGAACGAGAAACTATAAGTTGTTTCTTCGTCTTCCAAGAGACGGGTGAATCACCCAATTTGACAAAGAAGCCAGTGAGAGAATGACGAGTAATAGGGCACAACGCCCAATCTGAACCACAATACGCGGAAACAGCCAAATAACTTGTAGCTGACATGAACAAACCTTGTCTTGGATGAAGCTTGAGATAATGCAAAACCCGAATAGCAGCTGCCCGGTGAGCGTCGGTCGGTTTCTGCATGAACTGCGCTAACGTGTGAACCGAGTAGCACAATTCAGGCTTGGTAATTATGAGATAAATAAGGCGATCGATGAGACATCTGTAGCATTTCAAATAAAAAAGAAGGACTCTCGATCGTTACTGATAGGCGATATCTTGCATAGCGCATCCAACCGTTATTAGCGTCGTTTATAGGCGATTTGGCAATGGTTTGAGCTGTATTCCTATAATCCAGACCGTGCAGTGCAGTGCAGAAACGTTAGTCATGAGGATTACAAGCATAAGAAGGAAGACGGAAAGAAGATTGTCATAGGGACGAATGCGCGACCGTGCAGGAGAAGGCGCAGCCGTGCAGGGCTGCAGAACCCAGGGCGCGACCGCACCCCTGTTGGGCTGGGAATGCCTTGTGGGCTTCGCGAGCGAGATTTGCTTCGGGCCCTTGTTGTTTTCTGATAGAGTTCCGGGCTGAGCTTTTAGTGTTTTTGTTTTCCAGATTAGGTTATGAATAAATAGGGTTTAGGAGCTTAGCCTCCTCTCTATCTTTTGATCACTTTACACTTTTTACGTTCTAGAGAAACTATGTCACACTAGTTCTCTTTTGCTTTGCTCAGCGACTGAAGTCTTCAGATGATTTGGTTGTAAGGCTTCTACCTTAGTTCTTATTCATATTTGGCTTGTTTCATCTCTCTTGCACTTGAATGTTATTGAATTTGATTTGTCTTTCTGGATTGGCGACCTAGGTAGATTAGATCTATTCATATTGCTAGCGTTTGATTATTTCTAGTTGAGAGGTCATATCTTTGTGTAGCAAATCAATTGCATGATCTAATTGAGATTGTGATTGTAGAGAGAGTTGATTGCACGTTAAATATCGACTTAAGTCAATGGTACTACATGCACCTATCTATCCTGAGTTCATTGTTGCTTGATTATTAAATCTTGATAGTTTCAGGGTTGTAGCTTAGTAAGGGTTATTAATACTAGTTGGGCTAATAGCTATATCAGAACAGGGATTAAGACAACCATATAATATGAATTGATGAACTTGAACGTCAATAGTTGTCAATGATCAACCTATCAAATCTGTTGTGTGGATGTTTGTTGAATGAAGTGCTTTCTCATATTACTTTCACAATCAAGATTAGTTCATTTAGTTGCATTCCAACCCCCCCTGGTTACTTTACTAGTTAATCACATTAAATACACAAGAATTGATAATCTGACTCTCTATGGGATTCAATCCTCTTGCCTCTTTACTATTGTACAGTTGCTAGTTAGAATAATTACTTTGATTGAGCACAACGGTCATTCAGGTCCCGTCAAATTTGGCGCCGTTGCCGGGGAGTCAAAGTTTATTTTCTTGTGTTCTTAGTTGATTGACTTTGGTGTTGACTAGTGTATGGTCAACACCCGTGCTACTGATCAGTTTCTTGTTGAGCTTAACCCAGAGATCGAGCGGACCATCCATAGGAGCCATAGAGAGAAGAGAGTCGAGATTGACACAATGAATGACGATCAGATTGAAGAGCAGACTCATGACCAAATAGCTCTTGCGGATAATCAATTGTAATTAGCTCAACTCATACAAGTTGTAGAGGCGATTGCGCAAGGGAATAATGGTAGTAACCAGACATTGAGGGAGTGTACTATTCCTAATTTGACACAGCAGTCACAAGCAGTGATTCTACCACCTCTTGCTTGTGGGGTGACATTCGAGCTGATATACGGGGAAATCAATTTTGCTCCCTACGTTCCATGGTTTTCCCAGAGAGGATTCAATCATGCATCTCAACCAATTCCATGATATCTGCATGACAACTAAGCCACCCAATGTTTCTGAAGAGCAGATCAAGATGAGAGCATTTGGGTTTACACTGAAAGATACTGTCAGGTCCTGGTACTACCATCAACCTACTAGGTCTATAGACAGCTGGGAGAGATTGCACAAGGAGTTTCTAAATAGGTACTTCCTAGTTAAGAAAGCTAATGCGCTGAAAAAAGAGACTGCCTAGGTAGAGCAGCGAGATGAGGAATCTCTATATAATAACTTGAAGCGTTTCAAGGGGTTATGTGCTAGCTGCCCCTTCCATAGATATGAGTCTGATGGCCTGGTACTGTATCTATCCCAAGGTTTGCTGAATTAGGAGAGGAGGATGATTGATGTCGCCTGCGGTGAAAGCATTCTAAATATGACCCCTGATGCCATGGAGAAGCTACAAGATATGATAGAAAGTACTAGGAGCTTTAGGAGGACATACACTAAGAGAGCACTGAATGTCACAAGTTCAGAGAACCCGAGCCTTGCTAATGAGATAGCTGAGATTAAGAAGATGTTGGCTAGTCTAGTACCGAAGAGTGGGCAACAATCAACGAGAGTTTGTGGAGTATGTTCGAATCCGTCTCACCACTCCGACCAATGCCCTGAGCTACATGATGATGCAGTTGTTGAAGTCAATGCTACGGGTGGATATGGACCTCCACATCCTTGGAATGATCTACAACACAATAACTATAATCTGAGGTATAGAGATCAACCTGAGCAGTAACAGAGGTGGATGCCTCGCAATCCTCAACCTAGTTCTGGACCATCTACTGCAGAGTTGCTAAAAAATTTGACTAAGCACTTCACAACTCATGTCCAAACTACGGAAGCAAGCATTAAGAATATGGAAGTGCAAATTGGGCAGTTGCCGGAGACGATATCTACTCTGGCACAGAATCAATCGAATTTATTGCCGTCTCAGACCATAGGGAACCCCAACATTAGGAATGTCAGTACCATGACGTTAAGGAGTGGTTGGAACTCAGAGAAAATGCCAATTGATGAAGAAGAGTTTGTAGCTGAAGAACCTACAGATGCGCGCCGTGCTCCGAGCCACGCGACCGCGCATTAGCCCCTATAGACTGGCGCGACCTCGCCCATGTCCAGCGCGACCGCGCCTACCACTCTACAAACATGCGCGACCGCGCCATGGATCCACGTGACTGCGCCCAGGCAGAACCCTTACCGGAACTTCGTTCGTGTCCGCACCCCATGCTGCGCGACCGCGCCCACCCTTCTGCAGACCTGCGCGCCCGTGCCCGGACCCATGCGACCGCGCCTCTGTAGCTTCCAAAGATGGCCCTCCTTTACCACTGAACGCCGAGGAGAGTGATCTGGTTCCACCACTTGATGCCGAGGACGAGATAGATGATCCACGTGGTGATTTCAAGTTGAGACAGAGCAACTATGTGTGTCCGAACTTCACCACTTGAGAGTCTGAAACCCCCGACACCCTTTCCCGAAGCATTGAAAGACACAAGGAGATCGGAGAACAATAAGGAGCTTTTTGACACTTTCAGTATGTGTGAGGTTAACATCCCTTTTCTCAAGCTAATTAATTCCTCGTATGCAAATTTTTTGAAGGAGCTATGCACGATCAAGAGGAAACAAAAGTTGAAGGGACAACAAAAGGTCGCGGTAAGTGAAAGAGTCTTTGCTATAATCCCAAAAGCGTATGCCTAAGAAGTGTAACGATCCAGGTATGGTAAGTATTCCTTGTCGTATTGGTGATACTCATTTTCATAAAGCTATGCTTGATTTGGGTGCTTCTAATAATGTGATTCCATACTCTCTATGTAGGTCAGATGGTGATGATGACTTGGTGGCTTGATCGGTTGACACTTTGATACTAGTTAATACAAAACCGTCTGGGGGTCGATTCGTCTCGTGCGCGGATCTATATCGAGAACGTTCACCTAGTCGTCGTTTGATTGTGTTTAGTTGGATGCGTGAGGCAAATAGATAAATGGCTCGTGGAGGTGCGAGCCCGAACCGGGTTTGACGCCGAAGCTAGGGGTGTTTAAACACAAGCTTAGTTCTCAAATTCAACGTTATTGTAAAAGAAATACAAAAAGGCTATATATAGCCAAATAACTCTCCAAAATCCTAGTGGGCTTGGGACTATTCTAACTAATGGACTGGTCCTCTTAATCATAAGAGAAACACACACCCAAAACAGAAAATGCATAAAAATGAGAATGTGAATTAATAATAGAATACTTAATAACTATATACACTAAGTATTTGTCCAAGGAGGACGCGATGGTCGGGTTCGTCTCACGTTTGCCTCGAATTGTCTGATTGCAAGCCAGGATTGCATCATTCTCCCTCCTTTAGAATCAAAGCGTCCCCTCTTCGAACTGGTAGGAGCAAGGGAAATCAAGCGTGCAGACGTCAAAGAGAGCAAGGACTCTATGTAGAGCACAAGACCGACTCCAGGTACCACAAAGTGTAATATGAAAAGGCTCTGGCACTGGAGTGATCTTCTCTTCTGGCTTGGACACTGTTATAACAATGATTGTCACCTTATATGGATGAACCGGTAATGTCTCGGGTTCGGGCAAAGCAATAGGCACTAGAACTGGGACGTCTATCCCTGACACACATCAGATGAGTCACTATCCACCAGCATGGGAACATCTAGTAACTCATCTTCAGAATGCTCATCAAAGATAGGAGGCGACTCAAGCGTTGATTGTGTCAGTGTGCTAGGAATATCCGCTGCATCTTCATGAAACACGGGCAAGACTGGAGGGATTGAACTCTCGGTCACATCATAAATTGGCTCAGTCGCTGTCATGGGTATGACCGGGACGAAAGGGGAAGATCGAGTGTCTCGAACCGTGGCAGGATTAGAACAACGCTCAAGTGGGTGTGTAGTGTGCACGGTAGAGGACTCAGTGGAAATCAATGGTTGCGGTCCTAGTCGATGGTGGATACGCTCTCGGTATGGTCTGGTTCGTCGTTTACAACTGGCAGCAAAGGCTATAGGTTCAACTTCCGGAATAAAATGTTTCGTCATAACATAAACAAGTTGTTCCCAAGTGATGACAGGTTGCCAATGACGGTAATGTCGGTACTCCTCTTCACGATTCCACCAAGTAAGGGCATATTTGGTGAAGCAGTTGATTGCGACATCGCATTGCTCGACTTCATCGTAGTCTTTGTGGCTAAAGTAACCAGCCATGTGCCATGACCAATCTAAGAACTCGTCTTCATAGCCTTTGAAACATTGACGATGTATGTGGACCATCTTAAATTTTCACAAATTCTTTTCTCTCTTTTTTTTCTAACTCAATAATCTCTCCTTAATTACTCTCTTTCTTGTATGTAACGGTCAAAATCATCAATTACAAGTAAAATAATATATGTAACTTCCACGTAATTAAATGAGAGAGACATTAAAAGCTTTGAAAGTAAGACCAACCGTCCGTATTCAATTTTGTAACTCCAAGAATTTGGCTCTTCGTCTTTCTCCTTTTTAACTCAAGGTTTGGGCTCTTCCTCTTCAACCGTAACCGCACAGAAGCAACCCAAAGGTCAAGCAATTGAAGGCAGCTATGGATGTTGCCAGTTTTCTGAACGTCTGATCGGTTTTGTAAAATTCGGTTCTCCCTTCTCCCAACTCCAAATGCGACGATTTCAATTCGAGGATGCAGTTATACGAGTCTAGTTTAGTCAGAAAAAATTCCAGATCGAAATACTGAATGAGAATAATGTTGTGGCGATTTTACCGAGGTGTGTCAATCCATCAACGAAAAGGATGTGTGCGTAGATGATGAACGGTGGTGATGGATGATGATTGAAGATGATGATCCGAATGATGTTGGTTGGTGATAGATCGGGTTGGAGCGGGAGGCAAGCCCCGTTGGTGTGGCCAGATGGTGAAGATGACTTTGGTGGCTTGATCGGCTCTCGCACTGATACCAGTTGATACAAAACCCACTGGGGGGTCGATTCATCTCGTGTGCAGATCTAGATCGAGCACGTTCACCTAGTCGTCGTTTGATTGTGTTTAGTTAGATGCGTGAGGCAAATAGATAAATGGCTCGTGGAGGTGCGAGCCTGAACTGGGTTTGACGCCGAAGCTAAGGGTGTTTAAACACAAGCTTAGTTCTCAAATTCAACGTTATTGTAAAAGAAATACAAGAAGGCTATATATAGCCAAATAACTCTCCAAAATCCTAGTGGGCTTGGGCCTATCTAACTAATGGACCGGTCCTCTTAAGCATAAGAGAAACACACACCAAAAACAGAAAAATGCATAAAAATGAGAATGTGAATTAATAATATAATACTTAATAACTATATACACTAAGTATTCGTCCAAGGAGGACGCCATGGTCGGGGTCGTCTCACGTTTGCCTCGAATTATCTGATTGCAAGCCAGGATTGCATCAAATATTACCGTCGATGACTTTAGACTCTCACGTCCAAAATCACCTAGGCTTATATCATCGAATAAAACATAACACATATATTTATAAATAATATCAAAGTCTTACATAATAATGCGGAAAATCAATACAATGTGAAATTGTAGTACAAATTACATCAGTGGAAGACTTGTAAAAATAACAATTATATATATAAATTGATCAGCATCAGGATCGTCAACCTTGATAACATGAACTTGAAACATTAAGTGCCAACTATTGGGATTTCTTCTTCACACCACGGGAGCACCACCAGATGTGTCGTATGTAGACGGATGACACCAGCCAACCATGCAAGGAAAATAACGGTCGGTTAGTCTAATGAAAGACTATGCAAATGGGATTTATATGATGCTCTTTGTGGTCGTATCTAGTGAAAACCCATCAGTTCTCGAATGAAAGCCGATAGCCAAGGGAAACTCCAATACTTCCACCGAATTAGGAAAAGATATATATATATATAGCAAGATAAGACTCCAAAGAAATTGAGTCTTATGGAAATTATTTATAACAAGAGAAGACTCCAAGGGAATTGAGTCTTATGGGAAATATATATAACAAGAGAAGACTCCAAGGGAATTGAGTCTTATGGGAAATATATATAACAAGAGAAGACTCCAAGGGATTGAGTCTTATAGGAATTATTATTTGTATAATATACATTTGTGTTGGAACTTTTTAGATAATAACCAACAATGACTTTATAAAGCAACCTCCCATGAATAATTGGGTCAACGACCAACCTCACCGCATACGTGTTGTGCGAATTCAGATTGGAAAGATGACTTACTTAACCAGGAGGCCAGACGATTTTCCAAGTTGTACTAATCGCCCGGAGGTTTATTAATTATGTGCATAAGAGCACTTATCTTCTTTACTTCTCAAAACGTACATTCAAGTGGAAGCTTTTAATAATGTCTCGTAATGAGAACAAAGGGAATAATCCCGATTGTCGGCACTGGCTAAGTGCACCACCACTTATATCAACATATAAGGGTACAGTCATGACCTAAATAGTGTTCCCAACACACAAGAGAGTAATATTTTATCCCAACTTAATATAACAACGGATTCATTGTTAAATAAGACAAATATGGAATAAAAATAATAGATAAGCAAGAGTGAACCGTCACTTGCCTTAGATCAGAAGATGTGGATACGGATCGAATGAGGATAGGGTTCCTAGTTAACGGTCTTGATTCCAAAAACCGAATGTAACTCGGCAGAATAGATGTTGCTGCACAGCTGGGTTTGAACTGCTCGTTCAAGGCTCATACGGAGACGAAATCAAACATGGTTGGTACCGTTGGCTTTGTATCGAAACGAAATACAATTTGGAGTTAATAAAATCCATAAAATATGAATTATATCATCTGGAGAAGGCAAAGACCGTGAACACTTATTGGTCACGTCGAAACAGTTGCTGAATTGTGTGATGAACTTCGAAGAGCTCGTTCAGGGATCAAATGATAGCGAAAATGGACGTGGTTGGTACCGTTGGCTTCGTATAGAAACGAAATACAATTTAGAATTAACAAAATTAAGAAAAGATGAACTATAGACTCAGTAAAATGGAAAACTATTAACACTCACTGTTCACGCCGGAAATCAGTGGTTGGGCTCTACAATGAACTTGGAATATCTAATTTAGGGGTCAAATGACGACGCAACTGGACGAAACTGGTGTCGTTGGATGCGTATCGAGTCTAAGTACAATTTAGACTCAAGAATCTCATAAAACTATGGACGAAAAGTTCACAAATACAGAAAACAGAAGTGACCGAAAAATCAAAGTGTAAGGACGACTTACAATGTTCGGAGTTGAATTGATATCGTTCGGAAGCGGAATTGGATGATTCAAGAGTCGAAATCCACTAATTTGAGTATGATGAATTAAAATTTGTGGTCAAAATAAGTAAATAAAGGCTTGAACTAGAGTAGTTGGGAGGATTTCAGATTCGGGTTGAGAGTGAAAGTGAGGAAGAAGCTCCCTATTTACAGAA
>NW_027368320.1:0-50716 GCF_046119375.1 Phyllobates terribilis | reverse complement strand
GTGCAATTCTGAAATTTTTTGCTTTTTCCCGCTCCTCTTAGCATGATAAAGAAGATTCAAAGAGAGTGAGGTGCCAGCTCCTTTCATTCAGTCAGTAGCTTCAAACATTTCTGGTATATGAATAACATGTTTTTCAATGGCAAAAATCAATGAATATTGTAAATGCACAAACAGTAATTTCTCCGCATTGCAAGGTGCAATTCTGAAATTTTTTGCTTTTTCCTGCTCCTCTTAGCATGATAAAGAAGATTCAAAGAGAGTGAGATGCCAGCTCCTTTCATTCAATCAGTAGCTTCAATCATTTCTGGACGTTTTTCAATGGCAAAAATCAATGAATATTGTATATGCACAAACAGTAATTTCTCCGCATTGCAAGGTGCAATTCTGAAATTTTTTGCTTTTTCCTGCTCCTCTTAGCATGATAAAGAAGATTCAAAGAGAGTGAGATGCCAGCTCCTTTCATTCAGTCAGTAGCTTCAATCATTTCTGGACGTTTTTCAATGGCAAAAATCAATGAATATTGTAAATGCACAAACAGTAATTTCTCCGCATTGCAAGGTGCAATTCTGAAATTTTTTGCTTTTTCCTGCTCCTCTTAGCATGATAAAGAAGATTCAAAGAGAGTGAGATGCCAGCTCCTTTGATTCAGTCAGTAGCTTCAAACATTTCTGGTATATGAATAACATGATGTTTTTCAATGGCAAAAATCAATGAATATTGTAAATGCACAAACAGTAATTTCTCCGCATTGCAAGGTGCAAGTCTGAAATTTTTTGCTTTTTCCTGCTCCTCTTAGCATGATAAAGAAGATTCAAAGAGAGTGAGATGCCAGCTACTTTCATTCAGTCAGTAGCTTCAATCATTTCTGGACGTTTTTCAATGGTAAAAATCAATGAATATTGTAAAGGCACAAACAGTAATTTCTCCACATTGCAAGGTGCAATTCTGAAATTTTTTGCTTTTTCCTGCTCCTCTTAGCATGATAAAGAAGATTCAAAGAGAGTGAGATGCCAGCTCCTTTCATTCAGTCAGTAGCTTCAAACATTTCTGGTATATGAATAACATGATGTTTTTCAATGGCAAAAATCAATGAATATTGTAAATGCACAAACAGTAATTTCTCCGCATTGCAAGGTGCAAGTCTGAAATTTTTTGCTTTTTCCTGCTCCTCTTAGCATGATAAAGAAGATTCAAAGAGAGTGAGATGCCAGCTACTTTCATTCAGTCAGTAGCTTCAATCATTTCTGGACGTTTTTCAATGGTAAAAATCAATGAATATTGTAAATGCACAAACAGTAATTTCTCCACATTGCAAGGTGCAATTCTGAAATTTTTTGCTTTTTCCTGCTCCTCTTAGCATGATAAAGAAGATTCAAAGAGAGTGAGATGCCAGCTCCTTTCATTCAGTCAGTAGCTTCAAACATTTCTGGTATATGAATAACATGATGTTTTTCAATGGCAAAAATCAATGAATATTGTAAATGCACAAACAGTAATTTCTCCACATTGCAAGGTGCAATTCTGAAATTTTTTGCTTTTTCCTGCTCCTCTTAGCATGATAAAGAAGATTCAAAGAGAGTGAGATGCCAGCTCCTTTCATTCAGTCAGTAGCTTCAAACATTTCTGGTATATGAATAACATGATGTTTTTCAATGGCAAAAATCAATGAATATTGTAAATGCACAAACAGTAATTTCTCCGCATTGCAAGGTGCAATTCTGAAATTTTTTGCTTTTTCCTGCTCCTCTTAGCATGATAAAGAAGATTCAAAGAGAGTGAGATGCCAGCTCCTTTCATTCAGTCAGTAGCTTCAATCATTTCTGGACGTTTTTCAATGGCAAAAATCAATGAATATTGTAAATGCACAAACAGTAATTTCTCCGCATTGCAAGGTGCAATTCTGAAATTTTTGCTTTTTCCTGCTCCTCTTAGCATGATAAAGAAGATTCAAAGAGAGTGAGATGTCAGCTCCTTTCATTCAGTCAGTAGCTTCAAACATTTCTGGTATATGAATAACATGATGTTTTTCAATGGCAAAAATCAATGAATATTGTAAATGCACAAACAGTAATTTCTCCGCATTGCAAGGTGCAATTCTGAAATTTTTTGCTTTTTCCTGCTCCTCTTAGCATGATAAAGAAGATTCAAAGAGAGTGAGATGCCAGCTCCTTTCATTCAGTCAGTAGCTTCAATCATTTCTGGACGTTTTTCAATGGCAAAAATCAATGAATATTGTAAATGCACAAACAGTAATTTCTCCGCATTGCAAGGTGCAATTCTGAAATTTTTTGCTTTTTCCTGCTCCTCTTAGCATGATAAAGAAGATTCAAAGAGAGTGAGATGCCAGCTCCTTTCATTCAGTCAGTAGCTTCAATCATTTCTGGACGTTTTTCAATGGCAAAAATCAATGAATATTGTAAATGCACAAACAGTAATTTCTCCGCATTGCAAGGTGCAATTCTGAAATTTTTTGCTTTTTCCTGCTCCTCTTAGCATGATAAAGATTCAAAGAGAGTGAGATGCCAGCTCCTTTGATTCAGTCAGTAGCTTCAAACATTTCTGGTATATGAATAACATGATGTTTTTCAATGGCAAAAATCAATGAATATTGTAAATGCACAAACAGTAATTTCTCCGCATTGCAAGGTGCAAGTCTGAAATTTTTTGCTTTTTCCTGCTCCTCTTAGCATGATAAAGAAGATTCAAAGAGAGTGAGATGCCAGCTACTTTCATTCAGTCAGTAGCTTCAATCATTTCTGGACGTTTTTCAATGGTAAAAATCAATGAATATTGTAAATGCACAAACAGTAATTTCTCCACATTGCAAGGTGCAATTCTGAAATTTTTTGCTTTTTCCTGCTCCTCTTAGCATGATAAAGAAGATTCAAAGAGAGTGAGATGCCAGCTCCTTTCATTCAGTCAGTAGCTTCAAACATTTCTGGTATATGAATAACATGATGTTTTTCAATGGCAAAAATCAATGAATATTGTAAATGCACAAACAGTAATTTCTCCGCATTGCAAGGTGCAAGTCTGAAATTTTTTGCTTTTTCCTGCTCCTCTTAGCATGATAAAGAAGATTCAAAGAGAGTGAGATGCCAGCTACTTTCATTCAGTCAGTAGCTTCAATCATTTCTGGACGTTTTTCAATGGTAAAAATCAATGAATATTGTAAATGCACAAACAGTAATTTCTCCACATTGCAAGGTGCAATTCTGAAATTTTTTGCTTTTTCCTGCTCCTCTTAGCATGATAAAGAAGATTCAAAGAGAGTGAGATGCCAGCTCCTTTCATTCAGTCAGTAGCTTCAAACATTTCTGGTATATGAATAACATGATGTTTTTCAATGGCAAAAATCAATGAATATTGTAAATGCACAAACAGTAATTTCTCCACATTGCAAGGTGCAATTCTGAAATTTTTTGCTTTTTCCTGCTCCTCTTAGCATGATAAAGAAGATTCAAAGAGAGTGAGATGCCAGCTCCTTTCATTCAGTCAGTAGCTTCAAACATTTCTGGTATATGAATAACATGATGTTTTTCAATGGCAAAAATCAATGAATATTGTAAATGCACAAACAGTAATTTCTCCGCATTGCAAGGTGCAATTCTGAAATTTTTTGCTTTTTCCTGCTCCTCTTAGCATGATAAAGAAGATTCAAAGAGAGTGAGATGCCAGCTCCTTTCATTCAGTCAGTAGCTTCAATCATTTCTGGACGTTTTTCAATGGCAAAAATCAATGAATATTGTAAATGCACAAACAGTAATTTCTCCGCATTGCAAGGTGCAATTCTGAAATTTTTTGCTTTTTCCTGCTCCTCTTAGCATGATAAAGAAGATTCAAAGAGAGTGAGATGTCAGCTCCTTTCATTCAGTCAGTAGCTTCAAACATTTCTGGTATATGAATAACATGATGTTTTTCAATGGCAAAAATCAATGAATATTGTAAATGCACAAACAGTAATTTCTCCGCATTGCAAGGTGCAATTCTGAAATTTTTTGCTTTTTCCTGCTCCTCTTAGCATGATAAAGAAGATTCAAAGAGAGTGAGATGCCAGCTCCTTTCATTCAGTCAGTAGCTTCAATCATTTCTGGACGTTTTTCAATGGCAAAAATCAATGAATATTGTAAATGCACAAACAGTAATTTCTCCGCATTGCAAGGTGCAATTCTGAAATTTTTTGCTTTTTCCTGCTCCTCTTAGCATGATAAAGAAGATTCAAAGAGAGTGAGATGCCAGCTCCTTTCATTCAGTCAGTAGCTTCAATCATTTCTGGACGTTTTTCAATGGCAAAAATCAATGAATATTGTAAATGCACAAACAGTAATTTCTCCGCATTGCAAGGTGCAATTCTGAAATTTTTTGCTTTTTCCTGCTCCTCTTAGCATGATAAAGAAGATTCAAAGAGAGTGAGATGCCAACTCCTTTCATTCAGTCAGTAGCTTCAAACATTTCTGGTATATGAATAACATGATGTTTTTCAATGGCAAAAATCAATGAATATTGTAAATGCACAAACAGTAATTTCTCCGCATTGCAAGGTGCAATTCTGAAATTTTTTGCTTTTTCCTGCTCCTCTTAGCATGATAAAGAAGATTCAAAGAGAGTGAGATGCCAGCTCCTTTCATTCAGTCAGTAGCTTCAATCATTTCTGGACGTTTTTCAATTTTCAAAAATCAATGAATATTGTAAATGCACAAACAGTAATTTCTCCGCATTGCAAGGTGCAATTCTGAAATTTTTTGCTTTTTCCTGCTCCTCTTAGCATGATAAAGAAGATTCAAAGAGAGTGAGATGCCAGCTCCTTTCATTCAGTCAGTACCTTCAATCATTTCTGGACGTTTTTCAATGGCAAAAATCAATGAATATTGTAAATGCACAAACAGTAATTTCTCCGCATTGCAAGGTGCAATTCTGAAATTTTTTGCTTTTTCCCGCTCCTCTTAGCATGATAAAGAAGATTCAAAGAGAGTGAGGTGCCAGCTCCTTTCATTCAGTCAGTAGCTTCAAACATTTCTGGTATATGAATAACATGTTTTTCAATGGCAAAAATCAATGAATATTGTAAATGCACAAACAGTAATTTCTCCGCATTGCAAGGTGCAATTCTGAAATTTTTTGCTTTTTCCTGCTCCTCTTAGCATGATAAAGAAGATTCAAAGAGAGTGAGATGCCAGCTCCTTTCATTCAATCAGTAGCTTCAATCATTTCTGGACGTTTTTCAATGGCAAAAATCAATGAATATTGTATATGCACAAACAGTAATTTCTCCGCATTGCAAGGTGCAATTCTGAAATTTTTTGCTTTTTCCTGCTCCTCTTAGCATGATAAAGAAGATTCAAAGAGAGTGAGATGCCAGCTCCTTTCATTCAGTCAGTAGCTTCAATCATTTCTGGACGTTTTTCAATGGCAAAAATCAATGAATATTGTAAATGCACAAACAGTAATTTCTCCGCATTGCAAGGTGCAATTCTGAAATTTTTTGCTTTTTCCTGCTCCTCTTAGCATGATAAAGAAGATTCAAAGAGAGTGAGATGCCAGCTCCTTTGATTCAGTCAGTAGCTTCAAACATTTCTGGTATATGAATAACATGATGTTTTTCAATGGCAAAATCAATGAATATTGTAAATGCACAAACAGTAATTTCTCCGCATTGCAAGGTGCAATTCTGAAATTTTTTGCTTTTTCCTGCTCCTCTTAGCATGATAAAGAAGATTCAAAGAGAGTGAGATGCCAGCTCCTTTCATTCAGTCAGTAGCTTCAATCATTTCTGGACGTTTTTCAATGGCAAAAATCAATGAATATTGTAAATGCACAAACAGTAATTTCTCCGCATTGCAAGGTGCAATTCTGAAATTTTTTGCTTTTTCCTGCTCCTCTTAGCATGATAAAGATTCAAAGAGAGTGAGATGCCAGCTCCTTTGATTCAGTCAGTAGCTTCAAACATTTCTGGTATATGAATAACATGATGTTTTTCAATGGCAAAAATCAATGAATATTGTAAATGCACAAACAGTAATTTCTCCGCATTGCAAGGTGCAAGTCTGAAATTTTTTGCTTTTTCCTGCTCCTCTTAGCATGATAAAGAAGATTCAAAGAGAGTGAGATGCCAGCTACTTTCATTCAGTCAGTAGCTTCAATCATTTCTGGACGTTTTTCAATGGTAAAAATCAATGAATATTGTAAATGCACAAACAGTAATTTCTCCACATTGCAAGGTGCAATTCTGAAATTTTTTGCTTTTTCCTGCTCCTCTTAGCATGATAAAGAAGATTCAAAGAGAGTGAGATGCCAGCTCCTTTCATTCAGTCAGTAGCTTCAAACATTTCTGGTATATGAATAACATGATGTTTTTCAATGGCAAAAATCAATGAATATTGTAAATGCACAAACAGTAATTTCTCCGCATTGCAAGGTGCAAGTCTGAAATTTTTTGCTTTTTCCTGCTCCTCTTAGCATGATAAAGAAGATTCAAAGAGAGTGAGATGCCAGCTACTTTCATTCAGTCAGTAGCTTCAATCATTTCTGGACGTTTTTCAATGGTAAAAATCAATGAATATTGTAAATGCACAAACAGTAATTTCTCCACATTGCAAGGTGCAATTCTGAAATTTTTTGCTTTTTCCTGCTCCTCTTAGCATGATAAAGAAGATTCAAAGAGAGTGAGATGCCAGCTCCTTTCATTCAGTCAGTAGCTTCAAACATTTCTGGTATATGAATAACATGATGTTTTTCAATGGCAAAAATCAATGAATATTGTAAATGCACAAACAGTAATTTCTCCACATTGCAAGGTGCAATTCTGAAATTTTTTGCTTTTTCCTGCTCCTCTTAGCATGATAAAGAAGATTCAAAGAGAGTGAGATGCCAGCTCCTTTCATTCAGTCAGTAGCTTCAAACATTTCTGGTATATGAATAACATGATGTTTTTCAATGGCAAAAATCAATGAATATTGTAAATGCACAAACAGTAATTTCTCCGCATTGCAAGGTGCAATTCTGAAATTTTTTGCTTTTTCCTGCTCCTCTTAGCATGATAAAGAAGATTCAAAGAGAGTGAGATGCCAGCTCCTTTCATTCAGTCAGTAGCTTCAATCATTTCTGGACGTTTTTCAATGGCAAAAATCAATGAATATTGTAAATGCACAAACAGTAATTTCTCCGCATTGCAAGGTGCAATTCTGAAATTTTTTGCTTTTTCCTGCTCCTCTTAGCATGATAAAGAAGATTCAAAGAGTGAGATGCCAGCTCCTTTCATTCAGTCAGTAGCTTCAATCATTTCTGGACGTTTTTCAATGGCAAAAATCAATGAATATTGTAAATGCACAAACAGTAATTTCTCAGCATTGCAAGGTGCAATTCTGAAATTTTTTGCTTTTTCCTGCTCCTCTTAGCATGATAAAGAAGATTCAAAGAGAGTGAGA
This sequence comes from Phyllobates terribilis, assembly GCF_046119375.1. NCBI lineage: Eukaryota > Metazoa > Chordata > Amphibia > Anura > Dendrobatidae > Phyllobates > Phyllobates terribilis. The sequence continues at coordinate 43,292 of NW_027368320.1, read as the reverse complement.
TGCCAACTCCTTTCATTCAGTCAGTAGCTTCAAACATTTCTGGTATATGAATAACATGATGTTTTTCAATGGCAAAAATCAATGAATATTGTAAATGCACAAACAGTAATTTCTCCGCATTGCAAGGTGCAATTCTGAAATTTTTTGCTTTTTCCTGCTCCTCTTAGCATGATAAAGAAGATTCAAAGAGAGTGAGATGCCAGCTCCTTTCATTCAGTCAGTAGCTTCAATCATTTCTGGACGTTTTTCAATGGCAAAAATCAATGAATATTGTAAATGCACAAACAGTAATTTCTCCGCATTGCAAGGTGCAATTCTGAAATTTTTTGCTTTTTCCTGCTCCTCTTAGCATGATAAAGAAGATTCAAAGAGAGTGAGATGCCAGCTCCTTTCATTCAGTCAGTACCTTCAATCATTTCTGGACGTTTTTCAATGGCAAAAATCAATGAATATTGTAAATGCACAAACAGTAATTTCTCCGCATTGCAAGGTGCAATTCTGAAATTTTTTGCTTTTTCCCGCTCCTCTTAGCATGATAAAGAAGATTCAAAGAGAGTGAGGTGCCAGCTCCTTTCATTCAGTCAGTAGCTTCAAACATTTCTGGTATATGAATAACATGTTTTTCAATGGCAAAAATCAATGAATATTGTAAATGCACAAACAGTAATTTCTCCGCATTGCAAGGTGCAATTCTGAAATTTTTTGCTTTTTCCTGCTCCTCTTAGCATGATAAAGAAGATTCAAAGAGAGTGAGATGCCAGCTCCTTTCATTCAATCAGTAGCTTCAATCATTTCTGGACGTTTTTCAATGGCAAAAATCAATGAATATTGTATATGCACAAACAGTAATTTCTCCGCATTGCAAGGTGCAATTCTGAAATTTTTTGCTTTTTCCTGCTCCTCTTAGCATGATAAAGAAGATTCAAAGAGAGTGAGATGCCAGCTCCTTTCATTCAGTCAGTAGCTTCAATCATTTCTGGACGTTTTTCAATGGCAAAAATCAATGAATATTGTAAATGCACAAACAGTAATTTCTCCGCATTGCAAGGTGCAATTCTGAAATTTTTTGCTTTTTCCTGCTCCTCTTAGCATGATAAAGAAGATTCAAAGAGAGTGAGATGCCAGCTCCTTTGATTCAGTCAGTAGCTTCAAACATTTCTGGTATATGAATAACATGATGTTTTTCAATGGCAAAAATCAATGAATATTGTAAATGCACAAACAGTAATTTCTCCGCATTGCAAGGTGCAAGTCTGAAATTTTTTGCTTTTTCCTGCTCCTCTTAGCATGATAAAGAAGATTCAAAGAGAGTGAGATGCCAGCTACTTTCATTCAGTCAGTAGCTTCAATCATTTCTGGACGTTTTTCAATGGTAAAAATCAATGAATATTGTAAATGCACAAACAGTAATTTCTCCACATTGCAAGGTGCAATTCTGAAATTTTTTGCTTTTTCCTGCTCCTCTTAGCATGATAAAGAAGATTCAAAGAGAGTGAGATGCCAGCTCCTTTCATTCAGTCAGTAGCTTCAAACATTTCTGGTATATGAATAACATGATGTTTTTCAATGGCAAAAATCAATGAATATTGTAAATGCACAAACAGTAATTTCTCCGCATTGCAAGGTGCAAGTCTGAATTTTTTTGCTTTTTCCTGCTCCTCTTAGCATGATAAAGAAGATTCAAAGAGAGTGAGATGCCAGCTACTTTCATTCAGTCAGTAGCTTCAATCATTTCTGGACGTTTTTCAATGGTAAAAATCAATGAATATTGTAAATGCACAAACAGTTATTTCTCCACATTGCAAGGTGCAATTCTGAAATTTTTTGCTTTTTCCTGCTCCTCTTAGCATGATAAAGAAGATTCAAAGAGAGTGAGATGCCAGCTCCTTTCATTCAGTCAGTAGCTTCAAACATTTCTGGTATATGAATAACATGATGTTTTTCAATGGCAAAAATCAATGAATATTGTAAATGCACAAACAGTAATTTCTCCACATTGCAAGGTGCAATTCTGAAATTTTTTGCTTTTTCCTGCTCCTCTTAGCATGATAAAGAAGATTCAAAGAGAGTGAGATGTCAGCTCCTTTCATTCAGTCAGTAGCTTCAAACATTTCTGGTATATGAATAACATGATGTTTTTCAATGGCAAAAATCAATGAATATTGTAAATGCACAAACAGTAATTTCTCCGCATTGCAAGGTGCAATTCTGAAATTTTTTGCTTTTTCCTGCTCCTCTTAGCATGATAAAGAAGATTCAAAGAGAGTGAGATGCCAGCTCCTTTCATTCAGTCAGTAGCTTCAATCATTTCTGGACGTTTTTCAATGGCAAAAATCAATGAATATTGTAAATGCACAAACAGTAATTTCTCCGCATTGCAAGGTGCAATTCTGAAATTTTTTGCTTTTTCCTGCTCCTCTTAGCATGATAAAGAAGATTCAAAGAGAGTGAGATGTCAGCTCCTTTCATTCAGTCAGTAGCTTCAAACATTTCTGGTATATGAATAACATGATGTTTTTCAATGGCAAAAATCAATGAATATTGTAAATGCACAAACAGTAATTTCTCCGCATTGCAAGGTGCAATTCTGAAATTTTTTGCTTTTTCCTGCTCCTCTTAGCATGATAAAGAAGATTCAAAGAGAGTGAGATGCCAGCTCCTTTGATTCAGTCAGTAGCTTCAAACATTTCTGGTATATGAATAACATGATGTTTTTCAATGGCAAAAATCAATGAATATTGTAAATGCACAAACAGTAATTTCTCCGCATTGCAAGGTGCAAGTCTGAAATTTTTTGCTTTTTCCTGCTCCTCTTAGCATGATAAAGAAGATTCAAAGAGAGTGAGATGCCAGCTACTTTCATTCAGTCAGTAGCTTCAATCATTTCTGGACGTTTTTCAATGGTAAAAATCAATGAATATTGTAAATGCACAAACAGTAATTTCTCCACATTGCAAGGTGCAATTCTGAAATTTTTTGCTTTTTCCTGCTCCTCTTAGCATGATAAAGAAGATTCAAAGAGAGTGAGATGCCAGCTCCTTTCATTCAGTCAGTAGCTTCAAACATTTCTGGTATATGAATAACATGATGTTTTTCAATGGCAAAAATCAATGAATATTGTAAATGCACAAACAGTAATTTCTCCGCATTGCAAGGTGCAAGTCTGAAATTTTTTGCTTTTTCCTGCTCCTCTTAGCATGATAAAGAAGATTCAAAGAGAGTGAGATGCCAGCTACTTTCATTCAGTCAGTAGCTTCAATCATTTCTGGACGTTTTTCAATGGTAAAAATCAATGAATATTGTAAATGCACAAACAGTAATTTCTCCACATTGCAAGGTGCAATTCTGAAATTTTTTGCTTTTTCCTGCTCCTCTTAGCATGATAAAGAAGATTCAAAGAGAGTGAGATGCCAGCTCCTTTCATTCAGTCAGTAGCTTCAAACATTTCTGGTATATGAATAACATGATGTTTTTCAATGGCAAAAATCAATGAATATTGTAAATGCACAAACAGTAATTTCTCCACATTGCAAGGTGCAATTCTGAAATTTTTTGCTTTTTCCTGCTCCTCTTAGCATGATAAAGAAGATTCAAAGAGAGTGAGATGCCAGCTCCTTTCATGCAGTCAGTAGCTTCAAACATTTCTGGTATATGAATAACATGATGTTTTTCAATGGCAAAAATCAATGAATATTGTAAATGCACAAACAGTAATTTCTCCGCATTGCAAGGTGCAATTCTGAAATTTTTTGCTTTTTCCTGCTCCTCTTAGCATGATAAAGAAGATTCAAAGAGAGTGAGATGCCAGCTCCTTTCATTCAGTCAGTAGCTTCAATCATTTCTGGACGTTTTTCAATGGCAAAAATCAATGAATATTGTAAATGCACAAACAGTAATTTCTCCGCATTGCAAGGTGCAATTCTGAAATTTTTTGCTTTTTCCTGCTCCTCTTAGCATGATAAAGAAGATTCAAAGAGAGTGAGATGTCAGCTCCTTTCATTCAGTCAGTAGCTTCAAACATTTCTGGTATATGAATAACATGATGTTTTTCAATGGCAAAAATCAATGAATATTGTAAATGCACAAACAGTAATTTCTCCGCATTGCAAGGTGCAATTCTGAAATTTTTTGCTTTTTCCTGCTCCTCTTAGCATGATAAAGAAGATTCAAAGAGAGTGAGATGCCAGCTCCTTTCATTCAGTCAGTAGCTTCAATCATTTCTTGACGTTTTTCAATGGCAAAAATCAATGAATATTGTAAATGCACAAACAGTAATTTCTCCGCATTGCAAGGTGCAATTCTGAAATTTTTTGCTTTTTCCTGCTCCTCTTAGCATGATAAAGAAGATTCAAAGAGAGTGAGATGCCAGCTCCTTTCATTCAGTCAGTAGCTTCAATCATTTCTGGACGTTTTTCAATGGCAAAAATCAATGAATATTGTAAATGCACAAACAGTAATTTCTCCGCATTGCAAGGTGCAATTCTGAAATTTTTTGCTTTTTCCTGCTCCTCTTAGCATGATAAAGAAGATTCAAAGAGAGTGAGATGCCAACTCCTTTCATTCAGTCAGTAGCTTCAAACATTTCTGGTATATGAATAACATGATGTTTTTCAATGGCAAAAATCAATGAATATTTTAAATGCACAAACAGTAATTTCTCCGCATTGCAAGGTGCAATTCTGAAATTTTTTGCTTTTTCCTGCTCCTCTTAGCATGATAAAGAAGATTCAAAGAGAGTGAGATGCCAGCTCCTTTCATTCAGTCAGTAGCTTCAATCATTTCTGGACGTTTTTCAATTTTCAAAAATCAATGAATATTGTAAATGCACAAACAGTAATTTCTCCGCATTGCAAGGTGCAATTCTGAAATTTTTTGCTTTTTCCTGCTCCTCTTAGCATGATAAAGAAGATTCAAAGAGAGTGAGATGCCAGCTCCTTTCATTCAGTCAGTACCTTCAATCATTTCTGGACGTTTTTCAATGGCAAAAATCAATGAATATTGTAAATGCACAAACAGTAATTTCTCCGCATTGCAAGGTGCAATTCTGAAATTTTTTGCTTTTTCCCGCTCCTCTTAGCATGATAAAGAAGATTCAAAGAGAGTGAGGTGCCAGCTCCTTTCATTCAGTCAGTAGCTTCAAACATTTCTGGTATATGAATAACATGTTTTTCAATGGCAAAAATCAATGAATATTGTAAATGCACAAACAGTAATTTCTCCGCATTGCAAGGTGCAATTCTGAAATTTTTTGCTTTTTCCTGCTCCTCTTAGCATGATAAAGAAGATTCAAAGAGAGTGAGATGCCAGCTCCTTTCATTCAATCAGTAGCTTCAATCATTTCTGGACGTTTTTCAATGGCAAAAATCAATGAATATTGTATATGCACAAACAGTAATTTCTCCGCATTGCAAGGTGCAATTCTGAAATTTTTTGCTTTTTCCTGCTCCTCTTAGCATGATAAAGAAGATTCAAAGAGAGTGAGATGCCAGCTCCTTTCATTCAGTCAGTAGCTTCAATCATTTCTGGACGTTTTTCAATGGCAAAAATCAATGAATATTGTAAATGCACAAACAGTAATTTCTCCGCATTGCAAGGTGCAATTCTGAAATTTTTTGCTTTTTCCTGCTCCTCTTAGCATGATAAAGAAGATTCAAAGAGAGTGAGATGCCAGCTCCTTTGATTCAGTCAGTAGCTTCAAACATTTCTGGTATATGAATAACATGATGTTTTTCAATGGCAAAATCAATGAATATTGTAAATGCACAAACAGTAATTTCTCCGCATTGCAAGGTGGAATTCTGAAATTTTTTGCTTTTTCCTGCTCCTCTTAGCATGATAAAGAAGATTCAAAGAGAGTGAGATGCCAGCTCCTTTCATTCAGTCAGTAGCTTCAATCATTTCTGGACGTTTTTCAATGGCAAAAATCAATGAATATTGTAAATGCACAAACAGTAATTTCTCCGCATTGCAAGGTGCAATTCTGAAATTTTTTGCTTTTTCCTGCTCCTCTTAGCATGATAAAGATTCAAAGAGAGTGAGATGCCAGCTCCTTTGATTCAGTCAGTAGCTTCAAACATTTCTGGTATATGAATAACATGATGTTTTTCAATGGCAAAAATCAATGAATATTGTAAATGCACAAACAGTAATTTCTCCGCATTGCAAGGTGCAAGTCTGAAATTTTTTGCTTTTTCCTGCTCCTCTTAGCATGATAAAGAAGATTCAAAGAGAGTGAGATGCCAGCTACTTTCATTCAGTCAGTAGCTTCAATCATTTCTGGACGTTTTTCAATGGTAAAAATCAATGAATATTGTAAATGCACAAACAGTAATTTCTCCACATTGCAAGGTGCAATTCTGAAATTTTTTGCTTTTTCCTGCTCCTCTTAGCATGATAAAGAAGATTCAAAGAGAGTGAGATGCCAGCTCCTTTCATTCAGTCAGTAGCTTCAAACATTTCTGGTATATGAATAACATGATGTTTTTCAATGGCAAAAATCAATGAATATTGTAAATGCACAAACAGTAATTTCTCCGCATTGCAAGGTGCAAGTCTGAAATTTTTTGCTTTTTCCTGCTCCTCTTAGCATGATAAAGAAGATTCAAAGAGAGTGAGATGCCAGCTACTTTCATTCAGTCAGTAGCTTCAATCATTTCTGGACGTTTTTCAATGGTAAAAATCAATGAATATTGTAAATGCACAAACAGTAATTTCTCCACATTGCAAGGTGCAATTCTGAAATTTTTTGCTTTTTCCTGCTCCTCTTAGCATGATAAAGAAGATTCAAAGAGAGTGAGATGCCAGCTCCTTTCATTCAGTCAGTAGCTTCAAACATTTCTGGTATATGAATAACATGATGTTTTTCAATGGCAAAAATCAATGAATATTGTAAATGCACAAACAGTAATTTCTCCACATTGCAAGGTGCAATTCTGAAATTTTTTGCTTTTTCCTGCTCCTCTTAGCATGATAAAGAAGATTCAAAGAGAGTGAGATGCCAGCTCCTTTCATTCAGTCAGTAGCTTCAAACATTTCTGGTATATGAATAACATGATGTTTTTCAATGGCAAAAATCAATGAATATTGTAAATGCACAAACAGTAATTTCTCCGCATTGCAAGGTGCAATTCTGAAATTTTTTGCTTTTTCCTGCTCCTCTTAGCATGATAAAGAAGATTCAAAGAGAGTGAGATGCCAGCTCCTTTCATTCAGTCAGTAGCTTCAATCATTTCTGGACGTTTTTCAATGGCAAAAATCAATGAATATTGTAAATGCACAAACAGTAATTTCTCCGCATTGCAAGGTGCAATTCTGAAATTTTTTGCTTTTTCCTGCTCCTCTTAGCATGATAAAGAAGATTCAAAGAGAGTGAGATGTCAGCTCCTTTCATTCAGTCAGTAGCTTCAAACATTTCTGGTATATGAATAACATGATGTTTTTCAATGGCAAAAATCAATGAATATTGTAAATGCACAAACAGTAATTTCTCCGCATTGCAAGGTGCAATTCTGAAATTTTTTGCTTTTTCCTGCTCCTCTTAGCATGATAAAGAAGATTCAAAGAGAGTGAGATGCCAGCTCCTTTCATTCAGTCAGTAGCTTCAATCATTTCTGGACGTTTTTCAATGGCAAAAATCAATGAATATTGTAAATGCACAAACAGTAATTTCTCCGCATTGCAAGGTGCAATTCTGAAATTTTTTGCTTTTTCCTGCTCCTCTTAGCATGATAAAGAAGATTCAAAGAGAGTGAGATGCCAGCTCCTTTCATTCAGTCAGTAGCTTCAATCATTTCTGGACGTTTTTCAATGGCAAAAATCAATGAATATTGTAAATGCACAAACAGTAATTTCTCAGCATTGCAAGGTGCAATTCTGAAATTTTTTGCTTTTTCCTGCTCCTCTTAGCATGATAAAGAAGATTCAAAGAGAGTGAGATGCCAACTCCTTTCATTCAGTCAGTAGCTTCAAACATTTCTGGTATATGAATAACATGATGTTTTTCAATGGCAAAAATCAATGAATATTGTAAATGCACAAACAGTAATTTCTCCGCATTGCAAGGTGCAATTCTGAAATTTTTTGCTTTTTCCTGCTCCTCTTAGCATGATAAAGAAGATTCAAAGAGAGTGAGATGCCAGCTCCTTTCATTCAGTCAGTAGCTTCAATCATTTCTGGACGTTTTTCAATGGCAAAAATCAATGAATATTGTAAATGCACAAACAGTAATTTCTCCGCATTGCAAGGTGCAATTCTGAAATTTTTTGCTTTTTCCTGCTCCTCTTAGCATGATAAAGAAGATTCAAAGAGAGTGAGATGCCAGCTCCTTTCATTCAGTCAGTACCTTCAATCATTTCTGGACGTTTTTCAATGGCAAAAATCAATGAATATTGTAAATGCACAAACAGTAATTTCTCCGCATTGCAAGGTGCAATTCTGAAATTTTTTGCTTTTTCCCGCTCCTCTTAGCATGATAAAGAAGATTCAAAGAGAGTGAGGTGCCAGCTCCTTTCATTCAGTCAGTAGCTTCAAACATTTCTGGTATATGAATAACATGTTTTTCAATGGCAAAAATCAATGAATATTGTAAATGCACAAACAGTAATTTCTCCGCATTGCAAGGTGCAATTCTGAAATTTTTTGCTTTTTCCTGCTCCTCTTAGCATGATAAAGAAGATTCAAAGAGAGTGAGATGCCAGCTCCTTTCATTCAATCAGTAGCTTCAATCATTTCTGGACGTTTTTCAATGGCAAAAATCAATGAATATTGTATATGCACAAACAGTAATTTCTCCGCATTGCAAGGTGCAATTCTGAAATTTTTTGCTTTTTCCTGCTCCTCTTAGCATGATAAAGAAGATTCAAAGAGAGTGAGATGCCAGCTCCTTTCATTCAGTCAGTAGCTTCAATCATTTCTGGACGTTTTTCAATGGCAAAAATCAATGAATATTGTAAATGCACAAACAGTAATTTCTCCGCATTGCAAGGTGCAATTCTGAAATTTTTTGCTTTTTCCTGCTCCTCTTAGCATGATAAAGAAGATTCAAAGAGAGTGAGATGCCAGCTCCTTTGATTCAGTCAGTAGCTTCAAACATTTCTGGTATATGAATAACATGATGTTTTTCAATGGCAAAAATCAATGAATATTGTAAATGCACAAACAGTAATTTCTCCACATTGCAAGGTGCAATTCTGAAATTTTTTGCTTTTTCCTGCTCCTCTTAGCATGATAAAGAAGATTCAAAGAGAGTGAGATGCCAGCTCCTTTCATTCAGTCAGTAGCTTCAAACATTTCTGGTATATGAATAACATGATGTTTTTCAATGGCAAAAATCAATGAATATTGTAAATGCACAAACAGTAATTTCTCCGCATTGCAAGGTGCAATTCTGAAATTTTTTGCTTTTTCCTGCTCCTCTTAGCATGATAAAGAAGATTCAAAGAGAGTGAGATGCCAGCTCCTTTCATTCAGTCAGTAGCTTCAATCATTTCTGGACGTTTTTCAATGGCAAAAATCAATGAATATTGTAAATGCACAAACAGTAATTTCTCCGCATTGCAAGGTGCAATTCTGAAATTTTTTGCTTTTTCCTGCTCCTCTTAGCATGATAAAGAAGATTCAAAGAGAGTGAGATGTCAGCTCCTTTCATTCAGTCAGTAGCTTCAAACATTTCTGGTATATGAATAACATGATGTTTTTCAATGGCAAAAATCAATGAATATTGTAAATGCACAAACAGTAATTTCTCCGCATTGCAAGGTGCAATTCTGAAATTTTTTGCTTTTTCCTGCTCCTCTTAGCATGATAAAGAAGATTCAAAGAGAGTGAGATGCCAGCTCCTTTCATTCAGTCAGTAGCTTCAATCATTTCTGGACGTTTTTCAATGGCAAAAATCAATGAATATTGTAAATGCACAAACAGTAATTTCTCCACATTGCAAGGTGCAATTCTGAAATTTTTTGCTTTTTCCTGCTCCTCTTAGCATGATAAAGAAGATTCAAAGAGAGTGAGATGCCAGCTCCTTTCATTCAGTCAGTAGCTTCAAACATTTCTGGTATATGAATAACATGATGTTTTTCAATGGAAAAAATCAATGAATATTGTAAATGCACAAACAGTAATTTCTCCACATTGCAAGGTGCAATTCTGAAATTTTTTGCTTTTTCCTGCTCCTCTTAGCATGATAAAGAAGATTCAAAGAGAGTGAGATGCCAGCTCCTTTCATTCAGTCAGTAGCTTCAAACATTTCTGGTATATGAATAACATGATGTTTTTCAATGGCAAAAATCAATGAATATTGTAAATGCACAAACAGTAATTTCTCCGCATTGCAAGGTGCAAGTCTGAAATTTTTTGCTTTTTCCTGCTCCTCTTAGCATGATAAAGAAGATTCAAAGAGAGTGAGATGCCAGCTACTTTCATTCAGTCAGTAGCTTCAATCATTTCTGGACGTTTTTCAATGGTAAAAATCAATGAATATTGTAAATGCACAAACAGTAATTTCTCCGCATTGCAAGGTGCAAGTCTGAAATTTTTTGCTTTTTCCTGCTCCTCTTAGCATGATAAAGAAGATTCAAAGAGAGTGAGATGCCAGCTACTTTCATTCAGTCAGTAGCTTCAATCATTTCTTGACGTTTTTCAATGGTAAAAATCAATGAATATTGTAAATGCACAAACAGTAATTTCTCCACATTGCAAGGTGCAATTCTGAAATTTTTTGCTTTTTCCTGCTCCTCTTAGCATGATAAAGAAGATTCAAAGAGAGTGAGATGCCAGCTCCTTTCATTCAGTCAGTAGCTTCAAACATTTCTGGTATATGAATAACATGATGTTTTTCAATGGCAAAAATCAATGAATATTGTAAATGCACAAACAGTAATTTCTCCACATTGCAAGGTGCAATTCTGAAATTTTTTGCTTTTTCCTGCTCCTCTTAGCATGATAAAGAAGATTCAAAGAGAGTGAGATGCCAGCTCCTTTCATTCAGTCAGTAGCTTCAAACATTTCTGGTATATGAATAACATGATGTTTTTCAATGGCAAAAATCAATGAATATTGTAAATGCACAAACAGTAATTTCTCCGCATTGCAAGGTGCAATTCTGAAATTTTTTGCTTTTTCCTGCTCCTCTTAGCATGATAAAGAAGATTCAAAGAGAGTGAGATGCCAGCTCCTTTCATTCAGTCAGTAGCTTCAATCATTTCTGGACGTTTTTCAATGGCAAAAATCAATGAATATTGTAAATGCACAAACAGTAATTTCTCAGCATTGCAAGGTGCAATTCTGAAATTTTTTGCTTTTTCCTGCTCCTCTTAGCATGATAAAGAAGATTCAAAGAGAGTGAGATGCCAACTCCTTTCATTCAGTCAGTAGCTTCAAACATTTCTGGTATATGAATAACATGATGTTTTTCAATGGCAAAAATCAATGAATATTGTAAATGCACAAACAGTAATTTCTCCGCATTGCAAGGTGCAATTCTGAAATTTTTTGCTTTTTCCTGCTCCTCTTAGCATGATAAAGAAGATTCAAAGAGAGTGAGATGCCAGCTCCTTTCATTCAGTCAGTAGCTTCAATCATTTCTGGACGTTTTTCAATGGCAAAAATCAATGAATATTGTAAATGCACAAACAGTAATTTCTCCGCATTGCAAGGTGCAATTCTGAAATTTTTTGCTTTTTCCTGCTCCTCTTAGCATGATAAAGAAGATTCAAAGAGAGTGAGATGCCAGCTCCTTTCATTCAGTCAGTACCTTCAATCATTTCTGGACGTTTTTCAATGGCAAAAATCAATGAATATTGTAAATGCACAAACAGTAATTTCTCCGCATTGCAAGGTGCAATTCTGAAATTTTTTGCTTTTTCCCGCTCCTCTTAGCATGATAAAGAAGATTCAAAGAGAGTGAGGTGCCAGCTCCTTTCATTCAGTCAGTAGCTTCAAACATTTCTGGTATATGAATAACATGTTTTTCAATGGCAAAAATCAATGAATATTGTAAATGCACAAACAGTAATTTCTCCGCATTGCAAGGTGCAATTCTGAAATTTTTTGCTTTTTCCTGCTCCTCTTAGCATGATAAAGAAGATTCAAAGAGAGTGAGATGCCAGCTCCTTTCATTCAATCAGTAGCTTCAATCATTTCTGGACGTTTTTCAATGGCAAAAATCAATGAATATTGTATATGCACAAACAGTAATTTCTCCGCATTGCAAGGTGCAATTCTGAAATTTTTTGCTTTTTCCTGCTCCTCTTAGCATGATAAAGAAGATTCAAAGAGAGTGAGATGCCAGCTCCTTTCATTCAGTCAGTAGCTTCAATCATTTCTGGACGTTTTTCAATGGCAAAAATCAATGAATATTGTAAATGCACAAACAGTAATTTCTCCGCATTGCAAGGTGCAATTCTGAAATTTTTTGCTTTTTCCTGCTCCTCTTAGCATGATAAAGAAGATTCAAAGAGAGTGAGATGCCAGCTCCTTTGATTCAGTCAGTAGCTTCAAACATTTCTGGTATATGAATAACATGATGTTTTTCAATGGCAAAAATCAATGAATATTGTAAATGCACAAACAGTAATTTCTCCACATTGCAAGGTGCAATTCTGAAATTTTTTGCTTTTTCCTGCTCCTCTTAGCATGATAAAGAAGATTCAAAGAGAGTGAGATGCCAGCTCCTTTCATTCAGTCAGTAGCTTCAAACATTTCTGGTATATGAATAACATGATGTTTTTCAATGGCAAAAATCAATGAATATTGTAAATGCACAAACAGTAATTTCTCCGCATTGCAAGGTGCAATTCTGAAATTTTTTGCTTTTTCCTGCTCCTCTTAGCATGATAAAGAAGATTCAAAGAGAGTGAGATGCCAGCTCCTTTCATTCAGTCAGTAGCTTCAATCATTTCTGGACGTTTTTCAATGGCAAAAATCAATGAATATTGTAAATGCACAAACAGTAATTTCTCCGCATTGCAAGGTGCAATTCTGAAATTTTTTGCTTTTTCCTGCTCCTCTTAGCATGATAAAGAAGATTCAAAGAGAGTGAGATGTCAGCTCCTTTCATTCAGTCAGTAGCTTCAAACATTTCTGGTATATGAATAACATGATGTTTTTCAATGGCAAAAATCAATGAATATTGTAAATGCACAAACAGTAATTTCTCCGCATTGCAAGGTGCAATTCTGAAATTTTTTGCTTTTTCCTGCTCCTCTTAGCATGATAAAGAAGATTCAAAGAGAGTGAGATGCCAGCTCCTTTCATTCAGTCAGTAGCTTCAATCATTTCTGGACGTTTTTCAATGGCAAAAATCAATGAATATTGTAAATGCACAAACAGTAATTTCTCCACATTGCAAGGTGCAATTCTGAAATTTTTTGCTTTTTCCTGCTCCTCTTAGCATGATAAAGAAGATTCAAAGAGAGTGAGATGCCAGCTCCTTTCATTCAGTCAGTAGCTTCAAACATTTCTGGTATATGAATAACATGATGTTTTTCAATGGCAAAAATCAATGAATATTGTAAATGCACAAACAGTAATTTCTCCACATTGCAAGGTGCAATTCTGAAATTTTTTGCTTTTTCCTGCTCCTCTTAGCATGATAAAGAAGATTCAAAGAGAGTGAGATGCCAGCTCCTTTCATTCAGTCAGTAGCTTCAAACATTTCTGGTATATGAATAACATGATGTTTTTCAATGGCAAAAATCAATGAATATTGTAAATGCACAAACAGTAATTTCTCCGCATTGCAAGGTGCAAGTCTGAAATTTTTTGCTTTTTCCTGCTCCTCTTAGCATGATAAAGAAGATTCAAAGAGAGTGAGATGCCAGCTACTTTCATTCAGTCAGTAGCTTCAATCATTTCTGGACGTTTTTCAATGGTAAAAATCAATGAATATTGTAAATGCACAAACAGTAATTTCTCCGCATTGCAAGGTGCAAGTCTGAAATTTTTTGCTTTTTCCTGCTCCTCTTAGCATGATAAAGAAGATTCAAAGAGAGTGAGATGCCAGCTACTTTCATTCAGTCAGTAGCTTCAATCATTTCTGGACGTTTTTCAATGGTAAAAATCAATGAATATTGTAAATGCACAAACAGTAATTTCTCCACATTGCAAGGTGCAATTCTGAAATTTTTTGCTTTTTCCTGCTCCTCTTAGCATGATAAAGAAGATTCAAAGAGAGTGAGATGCCAGCTCCTTTCATTCAGTCAGTAGCTTCAAACATTTCTGGTATATGAATAACATGATGTTTTTCAATGGCAAAAATCAATGAATATTGTAAATGCACAAACAGTAATTTCTCCACATTGCAAGGTGCAATTCTGAAATTTTTTGCTTTTTCCTGCTCCTCTTAGCATGATAAAGAAGATTCAAAGAGAGTGAGATGCCAGCTCCTTTCATTCAGTCAGTAGCTTCAAACATTTCTGGTATATGAATAACATGATGTTTTTCAATGGCAAAAATCAATGAATATTGTAAATGCACAAACAGTAATTTCTCCGCATTGCAAGGTGCAATTCTGAAATTTTTTGCTTTTTCCTGCTCCTCTTAGCATGATAAAGAAGATTCAAAGAGAGTGAGATGCCAGCTCCTTTCATTCAGTCAGTAGCTTCAATCATTTCTGGACGTTTTTCAATGGCAAAAATCAATGAATATTGTAAATGCACAAACAGTAATTTCTCCGCATTGCAAGGTGCAATTCTGAAATTTTTTGCTTTTTCCTGCTCCTCTTAGCATGATAAAGAAGATTCAAAGAGAGTGAGATGTCAGCTCCTTTCATTCAGTCAGTAGCTTCAAACATTTCTGGTATATGAATAACATGATGTTTTTCAATGGCAAAAATCAATGAATATTGTAAATGCACAAACAGTAATTTCTCCGCATTGCAAGGTGCAATTCTGAAATTTTTTGCTTTTTCCTGCTCCTCTTAGCATGATAAAGAAGATTCAAAGAGAGTGAGATGCCAGCTCCTTTCATTCAGTCAGTAGCTTCAATCATTTCTGGACGTTTTTCAATGGCAAAAATCAATGAATATTGTAAATGCACAAACAGTAATTTCTCCGAATTGCAAGGTGCAATTCTGAAATTTTTTGCTTTTTCCTGCTCCTCTTAGCATGATAAAGAAGATTCAAAGAGAGTGAGATGCCAGCTCCTTTCATTCAGTCAGTAGCTTCAAACATTTCTGATATATGAATAACATGATGTTTTTCAATGGCAAAAATCAATGAATATTGTAAATGCACAAACAGTAATTTCTCCGCATTGCAAGGTGCAATTCTGAAATTTTTTGCTTTTTCCTGCTCCTCTTAGCATGATAAAGAAGATTCAAAGAGAGTGAGATGCCAGCTCCTTTCATTCAGTCAGTAGCTTCAAACATTTCTGGTATATGAATAACATGATGTTTTTCAATGGCAAAAATCAATGAATATTGTAAATGCACAAACAGTAATTTTTCCGCATTGCAAGGTGCAAGTCTGAAATTTTTTGCTTTTTCCTGCTCCTCTTAGCATGATAAAGAAGATTCAAAGAGAGTGAGATGCCAGCTACTTTCATTCAGTCAGTAGCTTCTATCATTTCTGGACGTTTTTCAATGGTAAAAATCAATGAATATTGTAAATGCACAAACAGTAATTTCTCCACATTGCAAGGTGCAATTCTGAAATTTTTTGCTTTTTCCTGCTCCTCTTAGCATGATAAAGAAGATTCAAAGAGAGTGAGATGCCAGCTCCTTTCATTCAGTCAGTAGCTTCAAACATTTCTGGTATATGAATAACATGATGTTTTTCAATGGCAAAAATCAATGAATATTGTAAATGCACAAACAGTAATTTCTCCGCATTGCAAGGTGCAATTCTGAAATTTTTTGCTTTTTCCTGCTCCTCTTAGCATGATAAAGAAGATTCAAAGAGAGTGAGATGCCAGCTCCTTTCATTCAGTCAGTAGCTTCAATCATTTCTGGATGTTTTTCAATGGCAAAAATCAATGAATATTGTAAATGCACAAGCTGTAATTTCTCCGCATTGCAAGGTGCAATTCTGAAATTTTTTGCTTTTTCCTGCTCCTCTTAGCATGATAAAGAAGATTCAAAGAGAGTGAGATGCCAGCTCCTTTCATTCAGTCAGTAGCTTCAATCATTTCTGGACGTTTTTCAGTGGCAAAAATCAATGAATATTGTAAATGCACAAACAGTAATTTCTCCGCATTGCAAGGTGCAATTCTGAAATTTTTTGCTTTTTCCTGCTCCTCTTAGCATGATAAAGAAGATTCAAAGAGAGTGAGATGCCAGCTCCTTTCATTCAGTCAGTACCTTCAATCATTTCTGGACGTTTTTCAATGGCAAAAATCAATGAATATTGTAAATGCACAAACAGTAATTTCTCCGCATTGCAAGGTGCAAGTCTGAAATTTTTTGCTTTTTCCTGCTCCTCTTAGCATGATAAAGAAGATTCAAAGAGAGTGAGATGCCAGCTACTTTCATTCAGTCAGTAGCTTCAATCATTTCTGGACGTTTTTCAATGGTAAAAATCAATGAATATTGTAAATGCACAAACAGTAATTTCTCCACATTGCAAGGTGCAATTCTGAAATTTTTTGCTTTTTCCTGCTCCTCTTAGCATGATAAAGAAGATTCAAAGAGAGTGAGATGCCAGCTCCTTTCATTCAGTCAGTAGCTTCAAACATTTCTGGTATATGAATAACATGATGTTTTTCAATGGCAAAAATCAATGAATATTGTAAATGCACAAACAGTAATTTCTCCGCATTGCAAGGTGCAATTCTGAAATTTTTTGCTTTTTCCTGCTCCTCTTAGCATGATAAAGAAGATTCAAAGAGAGTGAGATGCCAGCTCCTTTCATTCAGTCAGTAGCTTCAATCATTTCTGGATGTTTTTCAATGGCAAAAATCAATGAATATTGTAAATGCACAAACTGTAATTTCTCCGCATTGCAAGGTGCAATTCTGAAATTTTTTGCTTTTTCCTGCTCCTCTTAGCATGATAAAGAAGATTCAAAGAGAGTGAGATGCCAGCTCCTTTCATTCAGTCAGTAGCTTCAATCATTTCTGGACGTTTTTCAATGGCAAAAATCAATGAATATTGTAAATGCACAAACAGTAATTTCTCCGCATTGCAAGGTGCAATTCTGAAATTTATTGCTTTTTCCTGCTCCTCTTAGCATGATAAAGAAGATTCAAAGAGAGTGAGATGCCAGCTCCTTTCATTCAGTCAGTAGCTTCAATCATTTCTGGACGTTTTTCAATGGCAAAAATCAATGAATATTGTAAATGCACAAACAGTAATTTCTCCGCATTGCAAGGTGCAATTCTGAAAGTTTTTGCTTTTTCCCGCTCCTCTTAGCATGATAAAGAAGATTCAAAGAGAGTGAGGTGCCAGCTCCTTTCATTCAGTCAGTAGCTTCAAACATTTCTGGTATATGAATAACATGTTTTTCAATGGCAAAAATCAATGAATATTGTAAATGCACAAACAGTAATTTCTCCGCATTGCAAGGTGCAATTCTGAAATTTTTTGATTTTTCCTGCTCCTCTTAGCATGATAAAGAAGATTCAAAGAGAGTGAGATGCCAGCTCCTTTCATTCAGTCAGTAGGTTCAATCATTTCTGGATGTTTTTCAATGGCAAAAATCAATGAATATTGTAAATGCACAAACTGTAATTTCTCCGCATTGCAAGGTGCAATTCTGAAATTTTTTGCTTTTTCCTGCTCCTCTTAGCATGATAAAGAAGATTCAAAGAGAGTGAGATGCCAGCTCCTTTCATTCAGTCAGTACCTTCAATCATTTCTGGACGTTTTTCAATGGCAAAAATCAATGAATATTGTAAATGCACAAACAGTAATTTCTCCGCATTGCAAGGTGCAAGTCTGAAATTTTTTGCTTTTTCCTGCTCCTCTTAGCATGATAAAGAAGATTCAAAGAGAGTGAGATGCCAGCTACTTTCATTCAGTCAGTAGCTTCAATCATTTCTGGACGTTTTTCAATGGTAAAAATCAATGAATATTGTAAATGCACAAACAGTAATTTCTCCACATTGCAAGGTGCAATTCTGAAATTTTTTGCTTTTTCCTGCTCCTCTTAGCATGATAAAGAAGATTCAAAGAGAGTGAGATGCCAGCTCCTTTCATTCAGTCAGTAGCTTCAAACATTTCTGGTATATGAATAACATGATGTTTTTCAATGGCAAAAATCAATGAATATTGTAAATGCACAAACAGTAATTTCTCCGCATTGCAAGGTGCAATTCTGAAATTTTTTGCTTTTTCCTGCTCCTCTTAGCATGATAAAGAAGATTCAAAGAGAGTGAGATGCCAGCTCCTTTCATTCAGTCAGTACCTTCAATCATTTCTGGACGTTTTTCAATGGCAAAAATCAATGAATATTGTAAATGCACAAACAGTAATTTCTCCGCATTGCAAGGTGCAATTCTGAAATTTTTTGCTTTTTCCCGCTCCTCTTAGCATGATAAAGAAGATTCAAAGAGAGTGAGGTGCCAGCTCCTTTCATTCAGTCAGTAGCTTCAAACATTTCTGGTATATGAATAACATGTTTTTCAATGGCAAAAATCAATGAATATTGTAAATGCACAAACAGTAATTTCTCCGCATTGCAAGGTGCAATTCTGAAATTTTTTGCTTTTTCCTGCTCCTCTTAGCATGATAAGAAGATTCAAAGAGAGTGAGATGCCAGCTCCTTTCATTCAGTCAGTAGCTTCAATCATTTCTGGACGTTTTTCAATGGCAAAAATCAATGAATATTGTAAATGCACAAACAGCAATTTCTCCGCATTGCAAGGTGCATTTCTGAAATTTTTTGCTTTTTCCTGCTCCTCTTAGCATGATAAACAAGATTCAAAGAGAGTGAGATGCCAGCTCCTTTCATTCAGTCAGTAGCTTCAATCATTTCTGGACGTTTTTCAATGGCAAAAATCAATGAATATTGTAAATGCACAAACAGTAATTTCTCCGCATTGCAAGGTGCAATTCTGAAATTTTTTGCTTTTTCCTGCTCCTCTTAGCATGATAAAGAAGATTCAAAGAGAGTGAGATGCCAGCTCCTTTCATTCAGTCAGTAGCTTCAAACATTTCTGGTATATGAATAACATGATGTTTTTCAATGGCAAAAATCAATGAATATTGTAAATGCACAAACAGTAATTTCTCCGCATTGCAAGGTGCAAGTCTGAAATTTTTTGCTTTTTCCTGCTCCTCTTAGCATGATAAAGAAGATTCAAAGAGAGTGAGATGCCAGCTCCTTTCATTCAGTCAGTAGCTTCAATCATTTCTGGATGTTTTTCAATGGCAAAAATCAATGAATATTGTAAATGCACAAACTGTAATTTCTCCGTATTGCAAGGTGCAATTCTGAAATTTTTTGCTTTTTCCTGCTCCTCTTAGCATGATAAAGAAGATTCAAAGAGAGTGAGATGCCAGCTCCTTTCATTCAGTCAGTAGCTTCAATCATTTCTGGACGTTTTTCAATGGCAAAAATCAATGAATATTGTAAATGCACAAACAGTAATTTCTCCGCATTGCAAGGTGCAATTCTGAAATTTTTTGCTTTTTCCTGCTCCTCTTAGCATGATAAAGAAGATTCAAAGAGAGTGAGGTGCCAGCTCCTTTCATTCAGTCAGTAGCTTCAAACATTTCTGGTATATGAATAACATGTTTTTCAATGGCAAAAATCAATGAATATTGTAAATGCACAAACAGTAATTTCTCCGCATTGCAAGGTGCAATTCTGAAATTTTTTGATTTTTCCTGCTCCTCTTAGCATGATAAAGAAGATTCAAAGAGAGTGAGATGCCAGCTCCTTTCATTCAGTCAGTAGCTTCAATCATTTCTGGACGTTTTTCAATGGCAAAAATCAATGAATATTGTAAATGCACAAACAGTAATTTCTCCGAATTGCAAGGTGCAATTCTGAAATTTTTTGCTTTTTCCTGCTCCTCTTAGCATGATAAAGAAGATTAAAAGAGAGTGAGATGCCAGCTCCTTTCATTCAGTCAGTAGCTTCAAACATTTCTGATATATGAATAACATGATGTTTTTCAATGGCAAAAATCAATGAATATTGTAAATGCACAAACAGTAATTTCTCCGCATTGCAAGGTGCAATTCTGAAATTTTTTGCTTTTTCCTGCTCCTCTTAGCATGATAAAGAAGATTCAAAGAGAGTGAGATGCCAGCTCCTTTCATTCAGTCAGTAGCTTCAAACATTTCTGGTATATGAATAACATGATGTTTTTCAATGGCAAAAATCAATGAATATTGTAAATGCACAAACAGTAATTTCTCCGCATTGCAAGGTGCAATTCTGAAATTTTTTGCTTTTTCCTGCTCCTCTTAGCATGATAAAGAAGATTCAAAGAGAGTGAGATGCCAGCTCCTTTCATTCAGTCAGTAGCTTCAAACATTTCTGGTATATGAATAACATGATGTTTTTCAATGGCAAAAATCAATGAATATTGTAAATGCACAAACAGTAATTTCTCCGCATTGCAAGGTGCAATTCTGAAATTTTTTGCTTTTTCCTGCTCCTCTTAGCATGATAAAGAAGATTCAAAGAGAGTGAGATGCCAGCTCCTTTCATTCAGTCAGTAGCTTCAATCATTTCTGGATGTTTTTCAATGGCAAAAATCAATGAATATTGTAAATGCACAAACTGTAATTTCTCCGCATTGCAAGGTGCAATTCTGAAATTTTTTGCTTTTTCCTGCTCCTCTTAGCATGATAAAGAAGATTCAAAGAGAGTGAGATGCCAGCTCCTTTCATTCAGTCAGTAGCTTCAATCATTTCTGGACGTTTTTCAGTGGCAAAAATCAATGAATATTGTAAATGCACAAACAGTAATTTCTCCGCATTGCAAGGTGCAATTCTGAAATTTTTTGCTTTTTCCTGCTCCTCTTAGCATGATAAAGAAGATTCAAAGAGAGTGAGATGCCAGCTCCTTTCATTCAGTCAGTACCTTCAATCATTTCTGGACGTTTTTCAATGGCAAAAATCAATGAATATTGTAAATGCACAAACAGTAATTTCTCCGCATTGCAAGGTGCAAGTCTGAAATTTTTTGCTTTTTCCTGCTCCTCTTAGCATGATAAAGAAGATTCAAAGAGAGTGAGATGCCAGCTACTTTCATTCAGTCAGTAGCTTCAATCATTTCTGGACGTTTTTCAATGGTAAAAATCAATGAATATTGTAAATGCACAAACAGTAATTTCTCCACATTGCAAGGTGCAATTCTGAAATTTTTTGCTTTTTCCTGCTCCTCTTAGCATGATAAAGAAGATTCAAAGAGAGTGAGATGCCAGCTCCTTTCATTCAGTCAGTAGCTTCAAACATTTCTGGTATATGAATAACATGATGTTTTTCAATGGCAAAAATCAATGAATATTGTAAATGCACAAACAGTAATTTCTCCGCATTGCAAGGTGCAATTCTGAAATTTTTTGCTTTTTCCTGCTCCTCTTAGCATGATAAAGAAGATTCAAAGAGAGTGAGATGCCAGCTCCTTTCATTCAGTCAGTAGCTTCAATCATTTCTGGATGTTTTTCAATGGCAAAAATCAATGAATATTGTAAATGCACAAACTGTAATTTCTCCGCATTGCAAGGTGCAATTCTGAAATTTTTTGCTTTTTCCTGCTCCTCTTAGCATGATAAAGAAGATTCAAAGAGAGTGAGATGCCAGCTCCTTTCATTCAGTCAGTAGCTTCAATCATTTCTGGACGTTTTTCAATGGCAAAAATCAATGAATATTGTAAATGCACAAACAGTAATTTCTCCGCATTGCAAGGTGCAATTCTGAAATTTATTGCTTTTTCCTGCTCCTCTTAGCATGATAAAGAAGATTCAAAGAGAGTGAGATGCCAGCTCCTTTCATTCAGTCAGTAGCTTCAATCATTTCTGGACGTTTTTCAATGGCAAAAATCAATGAATATTGTAAATGCACAAACAGTAATTTCTCCGCATTGCAAGGTGCAATTCTGAAAGTTTTTGCTTTTTCCCGCTCCTCTTAGCATGATAAAGAAGATTCAAAGAGAGTGAGGTGCCAGCTCCTTTCATTCAGTCAGTAGCTTCAAACATTTCTGGTATATGAATAACATGTTTTTCAATGGCAAAAATCAATGAATATTGTAAATGCACAAACAGTAATTTCTCCGCATTGCAAGGTGCAATTCTGAAATTTTTTGATTTTTCCTGCTCCTCTTAGCATGATAAAGAAGATTCAAAGAGAGTGAGATGCCAGCTCCTTTCATTCAGTCAGTAGGTTCAATCATTTCTGGATGTTTTTCAATGGCAAAAATCAATGAATATTGTAAATGCACAAACTGTAATTTCTCCGCATTGCAAGGTGCAATTCTGAAATTTTTTGCTTTTTCCTGCTCCTCTTAGCATGATAAAGAAGATTCAAAGAGAGT
Source organism: Phyllobates terribilis (assembly GCF_046119375.1). Lineage (NCBI taxonomy): Eukaryota > Metazoa > Chordata > Amphibia > Anura > Dendrobatidae > Phyllobates > Phyllobates terribilis. The sequence goes on along the minus strand of NW_027368320.1, from coordinate 20,871 downwards.
GAGATGCCAGCTCCTTTCATTCAGTCAGTAGCTTCAATCATTTCTGGACGTTTTTCAGTGGCAAAAATCAATGAATATTGTAAATGCACAAACAGTAATTTCTCCGCATTGCAAGGTGCAATTCTGAAATTTTTTGCTTTTTCCTGCTCCTCTTAGCATGATAAAGAAGATTCAAAGAGAGTGAGATGCCAGCTCCTTTCATTCAGTCAGTACCTTCAATCATTTCTGGACGTTTTTCAATGGCAAAAATCAATGAATATTGTAAATGCACAAACAGTAATTTCTCCGCATTGCAAGGTGCAATTCTGAAATTTTTTGCTTTTTCCCGCTCCTCTTAGCATGATAAAGAAGATTCAAAGAGAGTGAGGTGCCAGCTCCTTTCATTCAGTCAGTAGCTTCAAACATTTCTGGTATATGAATAACATGTTTTTCAATGGCAAAAATCAATGAATATTGTAAATGCACAAACAGTAATTTCTCCGCATTGCAAGGTGCAATTCTGAAATTTTTTGATTTTTCCTGCTCCTCTTAGCATGATAAAGAAGATTCAAAGAGAGTGAGATGCCAGCTCCTTTCATTCAGTCAGTAGCTTCAATCATTTCTGGACGTTTTTCAATGGCAAAAATCAATGAATATTGTAAATGCACAAACAGTAATTTCTCCGAATTGCAAGGTGCAATTCTGAAATTTTTTGCTTTTTCCTGCTCCTCTTAGCATGATAAAGAAGATTCAAAGAGAGTGAGATGCCAGCTCCTTTCATTCAGTCAGTAGCTTCAAACATTTCTGATATATGAATAACATGATGTTTTTCAATGGCAAAAATCAATGAATATTGTAAATGCACAAACAGTAATTTCTCCGCATTGCAAGGTGCAATTCTGAAATTTTTTGCTTTTTCCTGCTCCTCTTAGCATGATAAAGAAGATTCAAAGAGAGTGAGATGCCAGCTCCTTTCATTCAGTCAGTAGCTTCAAACATTTCTGGTATATGAATAACATGATGTTTTTCAATGGCAAAAATCAATGAATATTGTAAATGCACAAACAGTAATTTCTCCGCATTGCAAGGTGCAATTCTGAAATTTTTTGCTTTTTCCTGCTCCTCTTAGCATGATAAAGAAGATTCAAAGAGAGTGAGATGCCAGCTCCTTTCATTCAGTCAGTAGCTTCAAACATTTCTGGTATATGAATAACATGATGTTTTTCAATGGCAAAAATCAATGAATATTGTAAATGCACAAACAGTAATTTCTCCGCATTGCAAGGTGCAATTCTGAAATTTTTTGCTTTTTCCTGCTCCTCTTAGCATGATAAAGAAGATTCAAAGAGAGTGAGATGCCAGCTCCTTTCATTCAGTCAGTAGCTTCAATCATTTCTGGATGTTTTTCAATGGCAAAAATCAATGAATATTGTAAATGCACAAACTGTAATTTCTCCGCATTGCAAGGTGCAATTCTGAAATTTTTTGCTTTTTCCTGCTCCTCTTAGCATGATAAAGAAGATTCAAAGAGAGTGAGATGCCAGCTCCTTTCATTCAGTCAGTAGCTTCAATCATTTCTGGACGTTTTTCAGTGGCAAAAATCAATGAATATTGTAAATGCACAAACAGTAATTTCTCCGCATTGCAAGGTGCAATTCTGAAATTTTTTGCTTTTTCCTGCTCCTCTTAGCATGATAAAGAAGATTCAAAGAGAGTGAGATGCCAGCTCCTTTCATTCAGTCAGTACCTTCAATCATTTCTGGACGTTTTTCAATGGCAAAAATCAATGAATATTGTAAATGCACAAACAGTAATTTCTCCGCATTGCAAGGTGCAAGTCTGAAATTTTTTGCTTTTTCCTGCTCCTCTTAGCATGATAAAGAAGATTCAAAGAGAGTGAGATGCCAGCTACTTTCATTCAGTCAGTAGCTTCAATCATTTCTGGACGTTTTTCAATGGTAAAAATCAATGAATATTGTAAATGCACAAACAGTAATTTCTCCACATTGCAAGGTGCAATTCTGAAATTTTTTGCTTTTTCCTGCTCCTCTTAGCATGATAAAGAAGATTCAAAGAGAGTGAGATGCCAGCTCCTTTCATTCAGTCAGTAGCTTCAAACATTTCTGGTATATGAATAACATGATGTTTTTCAATGGCAAAAATCAATGAATATTGTAAATGCACAAACAGTAATTTCTCCGCATTGCAAGGTGCAATTCTGAAATTTTTTGCTTTTTCCTGCTCCTCTTAGCATGATAAAGAAGATTCAAAGAGAGTGAGATGCCAGCTCCTTTCATTCAGTCAGTAGCTTCAATCATTTCTGGATGTTTTTCAATGGCAAAAATCAATGAATATTGTAAATGCACAAACTGTAATTTCTCCGCATTGCAAGGTGCAATTCTGAAATTTTTTGCTTTTTCCTGCTCCTCTTAGCATGATAAAGAAGATTCAAAGAGAGTGAGATGCCAGCTCCTTTCATTCAGTCAGTAGCTTCAATCATTTCTGGACGTTTTTCAATGGCAAAAATCAATGAATATTGTAAATGCACAAACAGTAATTTCTCCGCATTGCAAGGTGCAATTCTGAAATTTATTGCTTTTTCCTGCTCCTCTTAGCATGATAAAGAAGATTCAAAGAGAGTGAGATGCCAGCTCCTTTCATTCAGTCAGTAGCTTCAATCATTTCTGGACGTTTTTCAATGGCAAAAATCAATGAATATTGTAAATGCACAAACAGTAATTTCTCCGCATTGCAAGGTGCAATTCTGAAAGTTTTTGCTTTTTCCCGCTCCTCTTAGCATGATAAAGAAGATTCAAAGAGAGTGAGGTGCCAGCTCCTTTCATTCAGTCAGTAGCTTCAAACATTTCTGGTATATGAATAACATGTTTTTCAATGGCAAAAATCAATGAATATTGTAAATGCACAAACAGTAATTTCTCCGCATTGCAAGGTGCAATTCTGAAATTTTTTGATTTTTCCTGCTCCTCTTAGCATGATAAAGAAGATTCAAAGAGAGTGAGATGCCAGCTCCTTTCATTCAGTCAGTAGGTTCAATCATTTCTGGATGTTTTTCAATGGCAAAAATCAATGAATATTGTAAATGCACAAACTGTAATTTCTCCGCATTGCAAGGTGCAATTCTGAAATTTTTTGCTTTTTCCTGCTCCTCTTAGCATGATAAAGAAGATTCAAAGAGAGTGAGATGCCAGCTCCTTTCATTCAGTCAGTAGCTTCAATCATTTCTGGACGTTTTTCAGTGGCAAAAATCAATGAATATTGTAAATGCACAAACAGTAATTTCTCCGCATTGCAAGGTGCAATTCTGAAATTTTTTGCTTTTTCCTGCTCCTCTTAGCATGATAAAGAAGATTCAAAGAGAGTGAGATGCCAGCTCCTTTCATTCAGTCAGTACCTTCAATCATTTCTGGACGTTTTTCAATGGCAAAAATCAATGAATATTGTAAATGCACAAACAGTAATTTCTCCGCATTGCAAGGTGCAAGTCTGAAATTTTTTGCTTTTTCCTGCTCCTCTTAGCATGATAAAGAAGATTCAAAGAGAGTGAGATGCCAGCTACTTTCATTCAGTCAGTAGCTTCAATCATTTCTGGACGTTTTTCAATGGTAAAAATCAATGAATATTGTAAATGCACAAACAGTAATTTCTCCACATTGCAAGGTGCAATTCTGAAATTTTTTGCTTTTTCCTGCTCCTCTTAGCATGATAAAGAAGATTCAAAGAGAGTGAGATGCCAGCTCCTTTCATTCAGTCAGTAGCTTCAAACATTTCTGGTATATGAATAACATGATGTTTTTCAATGGCAAAAATCAATGAATATTGTAAATGCACAAACAGTAATTTCTCCGCATTGCAAGGTGCAATTCTGAAATTTTTTGCTTTTTCCTGCTCCTCTTAGCATGATAAAGAAGATTCAAAGAGAGTGAGATGCCAGCTCCTTTCATTCAGTCAGTAGCTTCAATCATTTCTGGATGTTTTTCAATGGCAAAAATCAATGAATATTGTAAATGCACAAACAGTAATTTCTCCGCATTGCAAGGTGCAATTCTGAAATTTTTTGCTTTTTCCTGCTCCTCTTAGCATGATAAAGAAGATTCAAAGAGAGTGAGATGCCAGCTCCTTTCGTTCAGTCAGTAGCTTCAATCATTTCTGGACGTTTTTCAATGGCAAAAATCATTGAATATTATAAATGCACAAACAGTAATTTCTCCGCATTGCAAGGTGCAATTCTGAAATTTTTTGCTTTTTCCCGCTCCTCTTAGCATGATAAAGAAGATTCAAAGAGAGTGAGGTGCCAGCTCCTTTCATTCAGTCAGTAGCTTCAAACATTTCTGGTATATGAATAACATGTTTTTCAATGGCAAAAATCAATGAATATTGTAAATGCACAAACAGTAATTTCTCCGCATTGCAAGGTGCAATTCTGAAATTTTTTGCTTTTTCCTGCTCCTCTTAGCATGATAAAGAAGATTCAAAGAGAGTGAGATGCCAGCTCCTTTCATTCAGTCAGTAGCTTCAATCATTTCTGGACGTTTTTCAATGGCAAAAATCAATGAATATTGTAAATGCACAAACAGTAATTTCTCCGCATTGCAAGGTGCAATTCTGAAATTTTTTGCTTTTTCCTGCTCCTCTTAGCATGATAAAGAAGATTCAAAGAGAGTGAGATGTCAGCTCCTTTCATTCAGTCAGTAGCTTCAAACATTTCTGGTATATGAATAACATGATGTTTTTCAATGGCAAAAATCAATGAATATTGTAAATGCACAAACAGTAATTTCTCCGCATTGCAAGGTGCAATTCTGAAATTTTTTGCTTTTTCCTGCTCCTCTTAGCATGATAAAGAAGATTCAAAGAGAGTGAGATGCCAGCTCCTTTCGTTCAGTCAGTAGCTTCAATCATTTCTGGACGTTTTTCAATGGCAAAAATCATTGAATATTATAAATGCACAAACAGTAATTTCTCCGCACTGCAAGGTGCAATTCTGAAATTTTTTGCTTTTTCCTGCTCCTCTTAGCATGATAAAGAAGATTCAAAGAGAGTGAGATGCCAGCTCCTTTCGTTCAGTCAGTAGCTTCAATCATTTCTGGACGTTTTTCAATGGCAAAAATCATTGAATATTATAAATGCACAAACAGTAATTTCTCCGCATTGCAAGGTGCAATTCTGAAATTTTTTGCTTTTTCCTGCTCCTCTTAGCATGATAAAGAAGATTCAAAGAGAGTGAGATGCCAGCTCCTTTCATTCAGTCAGTAGCTTCAAACATTTCTGGTATATGAATAACATGATGTTTTTCAATGGCAAAAATCAATGAATATTGTAAATGCACAAACAGTAATTTCTCCGCATTGCAAGGTGCAATTCTGAAATTTTTTGCTTTTTCCTGCTCCTCTTAGCATGATAAAGAAGATTCAAAGAGAGTGAGATGCCAGCTCCTTTCATTCAGTCAGTAGCTTCAATCATTTCTGGATGTTTTTCAATGGCAAAAATCAATGAATATTGTAAATGCACAAACAGTAATTTCTCCGCATTGCAAGGTGCAATTCTGAAATTTTTTGCTTTTTCCTGCTCCTCTTAGCATGATAAAGAAGATTCAAAGAGAGTGAGATGCCAGCTCCTTTCATTCAGTCAGTAGCTTCAATCATTTCTGGACGTTTTTCAATGGCAAAAACCAATGAATATTGTAAATGCACAAACAGTAATTTCTCCGCATTGCAAGGTGCAATTCTGAAATTTTTTGCTTTTTCCTGCTCCTCTTAGCATGATAAAGAAGATTCAAAGAGAGTGAGATGCCAGCTCCTTTCATTCAGTCAGTACCTTCAATCATTTCTGGACGTTTTTCAATGGCAAAAATCAATGAATATTGTAAATGCACAAACAGTAATTTCTCCGCATTGCAAGGTGCAATTCTGAAATTTTTTGCTTTTTCCCGCTCCTCTTAGCATGATAAAGAAGATTCAAAGAGAGTGAGGTGCCAGCTCCTTTCATTCAGTCAGTAGCTTCAAACATTTCTGGTATATGAATAACATGTTTTTCAATGGCAAAAATCAATGAATATTGTAAATGCACAAACAGTAATTTCTCCGCATTGCAAGGTGCAATTCTGAAATTTTTTGCTTTTATCTGCTCCTCTTAGCATGATAAGAAGATTCAAAGAGAGTGAGATGCCAGCTCCTTTCATTCAGTCAGTAGCTTCAATCATTTCTGGATGTTTTTCAATGGCAAAAATCAATGAATATTGTAAATGCACAAACAGCAATTTCTCCGCATTGCAAGGTGCAATTCTGAAATTTTTTGCTTTTTCCTGCTCCTCTTAGCATGATAAAGAAGATTCAAAGAGAGTGAGATGTCAGCTCCTTTCATTCAGTCAGTAGCTTCAAACATTTCTGGTATATGAATAACATGATGTTTTTCAATGGCAAAAATCAATGAATATTGTAAATGCACAAACAGTAATTTCTCCGCATTGCAAGGTGCAATTCTGAAATTTTTTGCTTTTTCCTGCTCCTCTTAGCATGATAAAGAAGATTCAAAGAGAGTGAGATGCCAGCTCCTTTCATTCAGTCAGTAGCTTCAATCATTTCTGGATGTTTTTCAATGGCAAAAATCAATGAATATTGTAAATGCACAAACAGTAATTTCTCCGCATTGCAAGGTGCAATTCTGAAATTTTTTGCTTTTTCCTGCTCCTCTTAGCATGATAAAGAAGATTCAAAGAGAGTGAGATGCCAGCTCCTTTCGTTCAGTCAGTAGCTTCAATCATTTCTGGACGTTTTTCAATGGCAAAAATCATTGAATATTATAAATGCACAAACAGTAATTTCTCCGCATTGCAAGGTGCAATTCTGAAATTTTTTGCTTTTTCCCGCTCCTCTTAGCATGATAAAGAAGATTCAAAGAGAGTGAGGTGCCAGCTCCTTTCATTCAGTCAGTAGCTTCAAACATTTCTGGTATATGAATAACATGTTTTTCAATGGCAAAAATCAATGAATATTGTAAATGCACAAACAGTAATTTCTCCGCATTGCAAGGTGCAATTCTGAAATTTTTTGCTTTTTCCTTCTCCTCTTAGCATGATAAAGAAGATTCAAAGAGAGTGAGATGCCAGCTCCTTTCATTCAGTCAGTAGCTTCAATCATTTCTGGACGTTTTTCAATGGCAAAAATCAATGAATATTGTAAATGCACAAACAGTAATTTCTCCGCATTTCAAGGTGCAATTCTGAAATTTTTTGCTTTTTCCTGCTCCTCTTAGCATGATAAAGAAGATTCAAAGAGAGTGAGATGTCAGCTCCTTTCATTCAGTCAGTAGCTTCAAACATTTCTGGTATATGAATAACATGATGTTTTTCAATGGCAAAAATCAATGAATATTGTAAATGCACAAACAGTAATTTCTCCGCATTGCAAGGTGCAATTCTGAAATTTTTTGCTTTTTCCTGCTCCTCTTAGCATGATAAAGAAGATTCAAAGAGAGTGAGATGCCAGCTCCTTTCATTCAGTCAGTAGCTTCAATCATTTCTGGATGTTTTTCAATGGCAAAAATCAATGAATATTGTAAATGCACAAACAGTAATTTCTCCGCATTGCAAGGTGCAATTCTGAAATTTTTTGCTTTTTCCTGCTCCTCTTAGCATGATAAAGAAGATTCAAAGAGAGTGAGATGCCAGCTCCTTTCGTTCAGTCAGTAGCTTCAATCATTTCTGGACGTTTTTCAATGGCAAAAATCATTGAATATTATAAATGCACAAACAGTAATTTCTCCGCATTGCAAGGTGCAATTCTGAAATTTTTTGCTTTTTCCTGCTCCTCTTAGCATGATAAAGAAGATTCAAAGAGAGTGAGATGCCAGCTCCTTTCGTTCAGTCAGTAGCTTCAATCATTTCTGGACGTTTTTCAATGGCAAAAATCATTGAATATTATAAATGCACAAACAGTAATTTCTCCGCATTGCAAGGTGCAATTCTGAAATTTTTTACTTTTTCCTGCTCCTCTTAGCATGATAAAGAAGATTCAAAGAGAGTGAGATGCCAGCTCCTTTCATTCAGTCAGTAGCTTCAATCATTTCTGGCATATGAATAACATGATGTTTTTCAATGGCAAAAATCAATGAATATTGTAAATGCACAAACAGTAATTTCTCCGCATTGCAAGGTGCAATTCTGAAATTTTTTGCTTTTTCCTGCTCCTCTTAGCATGATAAAGAAGATTCAAAGAGAGTGAGATGCCAGCTCCTTTCATTCAGTCAGTAGCTTCAAACATTTCTGGTATATGAATAACATGATGTTTTTCAATGGCAAAAATCAATGAATATTGTAAATGCACAAACAGTAATTTCTCCGCATTGCAAGGTGCAAGTCTGAAATTTTTTGCTTTTTCCTGCTCCTCTTAGCATGATAAAGAAGATTCAAAGAGAGTGAGATGCCAGCTACTTTCATTCAGTCAGTAGCTTCAATCATTTCTGGACGTTTTTCAATGGTAAAAATCAATGAATATTGTAAATGCACAAACAGTAATTTCTCCACATTGCAAGGTGCAATTCTGAAATTTTTTGCTTTTTCCTGCTCCTCTTAGCATGATAAAGAAGATTCAAAGAGAGTGAGATGCCAGCTCCTTTCATTCAGTCAGTAGCTTCAAACATTTCTGGTATATGAATAACATGATGTTTTTCAATGGCAAAAATCAATGAATATTGTAAATGCACAAACAGTAATTTCTCCGCATTGCAAGGTGCAATTCTGAAATTTTTTGCTTTTTCCTGCTCCTCTTAGCATGATAAAGAAGATTCAAAGAGAGTGAGAAGCCAGCTCCTTTCATTCAGTCAGTAGCTTCAAACATTTCTGGTATATGAATAACATGATGTTTTTCAATGGCAAAAATCAATGAATATTGTAAATGCACAAACAGTAATTTCTCCGCATTGCAAGGTGCAATTCTGAAATTTTTTGCTTTTTCCTGCTCCTCTTAGCATGATAAGAAGATTCAAAGAGAGTGAGATGCCAGCTCCTTTCATTCAGTCAGTAGCTTCAATCATTTCTGGACGTTTTTCAATGGCAAAAATCAATGAATATTGTAAATGCACAAACAGCAATTTCTCCGCATTGCAAGGTGCAATTCTGAAATTTTTTGATTTTTCCTGCTCCTCTTAGCATGATAAAGAAGATTCAAAGAGAGTGAGATGTCAGCTCCTTTCATTCAGTCAGTAGCTTCAAACATTTCTGGTATATGAATAACATGATGTTTTTCAATGGCAAAAATCAATGAATATTGTAAATGCACAAACAGTAATTTCTCCGCATTGCAAGGTGCAATTCTGAAATTTTTTGCTTTTTCCTGCTCCTCTTAGCATGATAAAGAAGATTCAAAGAGAGTGAGATGCCAGCTCCTTTCATTCAGTCAGTAGCTTCAATCATTTCTGGATGTTTTTCAATGGCAAAAATCAATGAATATTGTAAATGCACAAACAGTAATTTCTCCGCATTGCAAGGTGCAATTCTGAAATTTTTTGCTTTTTCCTGCTCCTCTTAGCATGATAAAGAAGATTCAAAGAGAGTGAGATGCCAGCTCCTTTCGTTCAGTCAGTAGCTTCAATCATTTCTGGACGTTTTTCAATGGCAAAAATCATTGAATATTATAAATGCACAAACAGTAATTTCTCCGCATTGCAAGGTGCAATTCTGAAATTTTTTGCTTTTTCCCGCTCCTCTTAGCATGATAAAGAAGATTCAAAGAGAGTGAGGTGCCAGCTCCTTTCATTCAGTCAGTAGCTTCAAACATTTCTGGTATATGAATAACATGTTTTTCAATGGCAAAAATCAATGAATATTGTAAATGCACAAACAGTAATTTCTCCGCATTGCAAGGTGCAATTCTGAAATTTTTTGCTTTTTCCTGCTCCTCTTAGCATGATAAAGAAGATTCAAAGAGAGTGAGATGCCAGCTCCTTTCATTCAGTCAGTAGCTTCAATCATTTCTGGACGTTTTTCAATGGCAAAAATCAATGAATATTGTAAATGCACAAACAGTAATTTCTCCGCATTGCAAGGTGCAATTCTGAAATTTTTTGCTTTTTCCTGCTCCTCTTAGCATGATAAAGAAGATTCAAAGAGAGTGAGATGTCAGCTCCTTTCATTCAGTCAGTAGCTTCAAACATTTCTGGTATATGAATAACATGATGTTTTTCAATGGCAAAAATCAATGAATATTGTAAATGCACAAACAGTAATTTCTCCGCATTGCAAGGTGCAATTCTGAAATTTTTTGCTTTTTCCTGCTCCTCTTAGCATGATAAAGAAGATTCAAAGAGAGTGAGATGCCAGCTCCTTTCATTCAGTCAGTAGCTTCAATCATTTCTGGATGTTTTTCAATGGCAAAAATCAATGAATATTGTAAATGCACAAACAGTAATTTCTCCGCATTGCAAGGTGCAATTCTGAAATTTTTTGCTTTTTCCTGCTCCTCTTAGCATGATAAAGAAGATTCAAAGAGAGTGAGATGCCAGCTCCTTTCGTTCAGTCAGTAGCTTCAATCATTTCTGGACGTTTTTCAATGGCAAAAATCATTGAATATTATAAATGCACAAACAGTAATTTCTCCGCATTGCAAGGTGCAATTCTGAAATTTTTTGCTTTTTCCTGCTCCTCTTAGCATGATAAAGAAGATTCAAAGAGAGTGAGATGCCAGCTCCTTTCGTTCAGTCAGTAGCTTCAATCATTTCTGGACGTTTTTCAATGGCAAAAATCATTGAATATTATAAATGCACAAACAGTAATTTCTCCGCATTGCAAGGTGCAATTCTGAAATTTTTTACTTTTTCCTGCTCCTCTTAGCATGATAAAGAAGATTCAAAGAGAGTGAGATGCCAGCTCCTTTCATTCAGTCAGTAGCTTCAATCATTTCTGGCATATGAATAACATGATGTTTTTCAATGGCAAAAATCAATGAATATTGTAAATGCACAAACAGTAATTTCTCCGCATTGCAAGGTGCAATTCTGAAATTTTTTGCTTTTTCCTGCTCCTCTTAGCATGATAAAGAAGATTCAAAGAGAGTGAGATGCCAGCTCCTTTCATTCAGTCAGTAGCTTCAAACATTTCTGGTATATGAATAACATGATGTTTTTCAATGGCAAAAATCAATGAATATTGTAAATGCACAAACAGTAATTTCTCCGCATTGCAAGGTGCAAGTCTGAAATTTTTTGCTTTTTCCTACTCCTCTTAGCATGATAAAGAAGATTCAAAGAGAGTGAGATGCCAGCTACTTTCATTCAGTCAGTAGCTTCAATCATTTCTGGACGTTTTTCAATGGTAAAAATCAATGAATATTGTAAATGCACAAACAGTAATTTCTCCACATTGCAAGGTGCAATTCTGAAATTTTTTGCTTTTTCCTGCTCCTCTTAGCATGATAAAGAAGATTCAAAGAGAGTGAGATGCCAGCTCCTTTCATTCAGTCAGTAGCTTCAAACATTTCTGGTATATGAATAACATGATGTTTTTCAATGGCAAAAATCAATGAATATTGTAAATGCACAAACAGTAATTTCTCCGCATTGCAAGGTGCAATTCTGAAATTTTTTGCTTTTTCCTGCTCCTCTTAGCATGATAAAGAAGATTCAAAGAGAGTGAGATGCCAGCTCCTTTCATTCAGTCAGTAGCTTCAATCATTTCTGGATGTTTTTCAATGGCAAAAATCAATGAATATTGTAAATGCAAAAACTGTAATTTCTCCGCATTGCAAGGTGCAATTCTGAAATTTTTTGCTTTTTCCTGCTCCTCTTAGCATGATAAAGAAGATTCAAAGAGAGTGAGATGCCAGCTCCTTTCATTCAGTCAGTAGCTTCAATCATTTCTGGACGTTTTTCAATGGCAAAAACCAATGAATATTGTAAATGCACAAACAGTAATTTCTCCGCATTGCAAGGTGCAATTCTGAAATTTTTTGCTTTTTCCTGCTCCTCTTAGCATGATAAAGAAGATTCAAAGAGAGTGAGATGCCAGCTCCTTTCATTCAGTCAGTACCTTCAATCATTTCTGGACGTTTTTCAATGGCAAAAATCAATGAATATTGTAAATGCACAAACAGTAATTTCTCCGCATTGCAAGGTGCAATTCTGAAATTTTTTGCTTTTTCCTGCTCCTCTTAGCATGATAAAGAAGATTCAAAGAGAGTGAGATGCCAGCTCCTTTCATTCAGTCAGTAGCTTCAAACATTTCTGGTATATGAATAACATGATGTTTTTCAATGGCAAAAATCAATGAATATTGTAAATGCACAAACAGTAATTTCTCCGCATTGCAAGGTGCAATTCTGAAATTTTTTGCTTTTTCCTGCTCCTCTTAGCATGATAAAGAAGATTCAAAGAGAGTGAGATGCCAGCTCCTTTCATTCAGTCAGTAGCTTCAATCATTTCTGGATGTTTTTCAATGGCAAAAATCAATGAATATTGTAAATGCACAAACAGTAATTTCTCCGCATTGCAAGGTGCAATTCTGAAATTTTTTGCTTTTTCCTGCTCCTCTTAGCATGATAAAGAAGATTCAAAGAGAGTGAGATGTCAGCTCCTTTCATTCAGTCAGTAGCTTCAAACATTTCTGGTATATGAATAACATGATGTTTTTCAATGGCAAAAATCAATGAATATTGTAAATGCACAAACAGTAATTTCTCCGCATTGCAAGGTGCAATTCTGAAATTTTTTGCTTTTTCCTGCTCCTCTTAGCATGATAAAGAAGATTCAAAGAGAGTGAGATGCCAGCTCCTTTCGTTCAGTCAGTAGCTTCAATCATTTCTGGACGTTTTTCAATGGCAAAAATCATTGAATATTATAAATGCACAAACAGTAATTTCTCCGCATTGCAAGGTGCAATTCTGAATTTTTTTTTACTTTTTCCTGCTCCTCTTAGCATGATAAAGAAGATTCAAAGAGAGTGAGATGCCAGCTCCTTTCATTCAGTCAGTAGCTTCAATCATTTCTGGTATATGAATAACATGATGTTTTTCAATGGCAAAAATCAATGAATATTGTAAATGCACAAACAGTAATTTCTCCGCATTGCAAGGTGCAAGTCTGAAATTTTTTGCTTTTTCCTGCTCCTCTTAGCATGATAAAGAAGATTCAAAGAGAGTGAGATGCCAGCTACTTTCATTCAGTCAGTAGCTTCAATCATTTCTGGACGTTTTTCAATGGTAAAAATCAATGAATATTGTAAATGCACAAACAGTAATTTCTCCACATTGCAAGGTGCAATTCTGAAATTTTTTGCTTTTTCCTGCTCCTCTTAGCATGATAAAGAAGATTCAAAGAGAGTGAGATGCCAGCTCCTTTCATTCAGTCAGTAGCTTCAAACATTTCTGGTATATGAATAACATGATGTTTTTCAATGGCAAAAATCAATGAATATTGTAAATGCACAAACAGTAATTTCTCCGCATTGCAAGGTGCAATTCTGAAATTTTTTGCTTTTTCCTGCTCCTCTTAGCATGATAAAGAAGATTCAAAGAGAGTGAGGTGCCAGCTCCTTTCATTCAGTCAGTAGCTTCAAACATTTCTGGTATATGAATAAAATGTTTTTCAATGGCAAAAATCAATGAATATTGTAAATGCACAAACAGTAATTTCTCCGCATTGCAAGGTGCAATTCTGAAATTTTTTGCTTTTTCCTGCTCCTCTTAGCATGATAAAGAAGATTCAAAGAGAGTGAGAAGCCAGCTCCTTTCATTCAGTCAGTAGCTTCAAACATTTCTGGTATATGAATAACATGATGTTTTTCAATGGCAAAAATCAATGAATATTGTAAATGCACAAACAGTAATTTCTCCGCATTGCAAGGTGCAATTCTGAAATTTTTTGCTTTTTCCTGCTCCTCTTAGCATGATAAGAAGATTCAAAGAGAGTGAGATGCCAGCTCCTTTCATTCAGTCAGTAGCTTCAATCATTTCTGGACGTTTTTCAATGGCAAAAATCAATGAATATTGTAAATGCACAAACAGCAATTTCTCCGCATTGCAAGGTGCAATTCTGAAATTTTTTGATTTTTCCTGCTCCTCTTAGCATGATAAAGAAGATTCAAAGAGAGTGAGATGTCAGCTCCTTTCATTCAGTCAGTAGCTTCAAACATTTCTGGTATATGAATAACATGATGTTTTTCAATGGCAAAAATCAATGAATATTGTAAATGCACAAACAGTAATTTCTCCGCATTGCAAGGTGCAATTCTGAAATTTTTTGCTTTTTCCTGCTCCTCTTAGCATGATAAAGAAGATTCAAAGAGAGTGAGATGCCAGCTCCTTTCATTCAGTCAGTAGCTTCAATCATTTCTGGATGTTTTTCAATGGCAAAAATCAATGAATATTGTAAATGCACAAACAGTAATTTCTCCGCATTGCAAGGTGCAATTCTGAAATTTTTTGCTTTTTCCTGCTCCTCTTAGCATGATAAAGAAGATTCAAAGAGAGTGAGATGCCAGCTCCTTTCGTTCAGTCAGTAGCTTCAATCATTTCTGGACGTTTTTCAATGGCAAAAATCATTGAATATTATAAATGCACAAACAGTAATTTCTCCGCATTGCAAGGTGCAATTCTGAAATTTTTTGCTTTTTCCCGCTCCTCTTAGCATGATAAAGAAGATTCAAAGAGAGTGAGGTGCCAGCTCCTTTCATTCAGTCAGTAGCTTCAAACATTTCTGGTATATGAATAACATGTTTTTCAATGGCAAAAATCAATGAATATTGTAAATGCACAAACAGTAATTTCTCCGCATTGCAAGGTGCAATTCTGAAATTTTTTGCTTTTTCCTGCTCCTCTTAGCATGATAAAGAAGATTCAAAGAGAGTGAGATGCCAGCTCCTTTCATTCAGTCAGTAGCTTCAATCATTTCTGGACGTTTTTCAATGGCAAAAATCAATGAATATTGTAAATGCACAAACAGTAATTTCTCCGCATTGCAAGGTGCAATTCTGAAATTTTTTGCTTTTTCCTGCTCCTCTTAGCATGATAAAGAAGATTCAAAGAGAGTGAGATGTCAGCTCCTTTCATTCAGTCAGTAGCTTCAAACATTTCTGGTATATGAATAACATGATGTTTTTCAATGGCAAAAATCAATGAATATTGTAAATGCACAAACAGTAATTTCTCCGCATTGCAAGGTGCAATTCTGAAATTTTTTGCTTTTTCCTGCTCCTCTTAGCATGATAAAGAAGATTCAAAGAGAGTGAGATGCCAGCTCCTTTCATTCAGTCAGTAGCTTCAATCATTTCTGGATGTTTTTCAATGGCAAAAATCAATGAATATTGTAAATGCACAAACAGTAATTTCTCCGCATTGCAAGGTGCAATTCTGAAATTTTTTGCTTTTTCCTGCTCCTCTTAGCATGATAAAGAAGATTCAAAGAGAGTGAGATGCCAGCTCCTTTCGTTCAGTCAGTAGCTTCAATCATTTCTGGACGTTTTTCAATGGCAAAAATCATTGAATATTATAAATGCACAAACAGTAATTTCTCCGCATTGCAAGGTGCAATTCTGAAATTTTTTGCTTTTTCCTGCTCCTCTTAGCATGATAAAGAAGATTCAAAGAGAGTGAGATGCCAGCTCCTTTCGTTCAGTCAGTAGCTTCAATCATTTCTGGACGTTTTTCAATGGCAAAAATCATTGAATATTATAAATGCACAAACAGTAATTTCTCCGCATTGCAAGGTGCAATTCTGAAATTTTTTACTTTTTCCTGCTCCTCTTAGCATGATAAAGAAGATTCAAAGAGAGTGAGATGCCAGCTCCTTTCATTCAGTCAGTAGCTTCAATCATTTCTGGCATATGAATAACATGATGTTTTTCAATGGCAAAAATCAATGAATATTGTAAATGCACAAACAGTAATTTCTCCGCATTGCAAGGTGCAATTCTGAAATTTTTTGCTTTTTCCTGCTCCTCTTAGCATGATAAAGAAGATTCAAAGAGAGTGAGATGCCAGCTCCTTTCATTCAGTCAGTAGCTTCAAACATTTCTGGTATATGAATAACATGATGTTTTTCAATGGCAAAAATCAATGAATATTGTAAATGCACAAACAGTAATTTCTCCGCATTGCAAGGTGCAAGTCTGAAATTTTTTGCTTTTTCCTACTCCTCTTAGCATGATATAGAAGATTCAAAGAGAGTGAGATGCCAGCTACTTTCATTCAGTCAGTAGCTTCAATCATTTCTGGACGTTTTTCAATGGTAAAAATCAATGAATATTGTAAATGCACAAACAGTAATTTCTCCACATTGCAAGGTGCAATTCTGAAATTTTTTGCTTTTTCCTGCTCCTCTTAGCATGATAAAGAAGATTCAAAGAGAGTGAGATGCCAGCTCCTTTCATTCAGTCAGTAGCTTCAAACATTTCTGGTATATGAATAACATGATGTTTTTCAATGGCAAAAATCAATGAATATTGTAAATGCACAAACAGTAATTTCTCCGCATTGCAAGGTGCAATTCTGAAATTTTTTGCTTTTTCCTGCTCCTCTTAGCATGATAAAGAAGATTCAAAGAGAGTGAGATGCCAGCTCCTTTCATTCAGTCAGTAGCTTCAAACATTTCTGGTATATGAATAACATGATGTTTTTCAATGGCAAAAATCAATGAATATTGTAAATGCACAAACAGTAATTTCTCCGCATTGCAAGGTGCAAGTCTGAAATTTTTTGCTTTTTCCTGCTCCTCTTAGCATGATAAAGAAGATTCAAAGAGAGTGAGATGCCAGCTACTTTCATTCAGTCAGTAGCTTCAATCATTTCTGGACGTTTTTCAATGGTAAAAATCAATGAATATTGTAAATGCACAAACAGTAATTTCTCCACATTGCAAGGTGCAATTCTGAAATTTTTTGCTTTTTCCTGCTCCTCTTAGCATGATAAAGAAGATTCAAAGAGAGTGAGATGCCAGCTCCTTTCATTCAGTCAGTAGCTTCAAACATTTCTGGTATATGAATAACATGATGTTTTTCAATGGCAAAAATCAATGAATATTGTAAATGCACAAACAGTAATTTCTCCGCATTGCAAGGTGCAATTCTGAAATTTTTTGCTTTTTCCTGCTCCTCTTAGCATGATAAAGAAGATTCAAAGAGAGTGAGATGCCAGCTCCTTTCATTCAGTCAGTAGCTTCAATCATTTCTGGATGTTTTTCAATGGCAAAAATCAATGAATATTGTAAATGCAAAAACTGTAATTTCTCCGCATTGCAAGGTGCAATTCTGAAATTTTTTGCTTTTTCCTGCTCCTCTTAGCATGATAAAGAAGATTCAAAGAGAGTGAGATGCCAGCTCCTTTCATTCAGTCAGTAGCTTCAATCATTTCTGGACGTTTTTCAATGGCAAAAACCAATGAATATTGTAAATGCACAAACAGTAATTTCTCCGCATTGCAAGGTGCAATTCTGAAATTTTTTGCTTTTTCCTGCTCCTCTTAGCATGATAAAGAAGATTAAAAGAGAGTGAGATGCCAGCTCCTTTCATTCAGTCAGTAGCTTCAATCATTTCTGGATGTTTTTCAATGGCAAAAATCAATGAATATTGTAAATGCACAAACAGTAATTTCTCCGCATTGCAAGGTGCAATTCTGAAATTTTTTGCTTTTTCCTGCTCCTCTTAGCATGATAAAGAAGATTCAAAGAGAGTGAGATGTCAGCTCCTTTCATTCAGTCAGTAGCTTCAAACATTTCTGGTATATGAATAACATGATGTTTTTCAATGGCAAAAATCAATGAATATTGTAAATGCACAAACAGTAATTTCTCCGCATTGCAAGGTGCAATTCTGAAATTTTTTGCTTTTTCCTGCTCCTCTTAGCATGATAAAGAAGATTCAAAGAGAGTGAGATGCCAGCTCCTTTCGTTCAGTCAGTAGCTTCAATCATTTCTGGACGTTTTTCAATGGCAAAAATCATTGAATATTATAAATGCACAAACAGTAATTTCTCCGCATTGCAAGGTGCAATTCTGAATTTTTTTTTACTTTTTCCTGCTCCTCTTAGCATGATAAAGAAGATTCAAAGAGAGTGAGATGCCAGCTCCTTTCATTCAGTCAGTAGCTTCAATCATTTCTGGTATATGAATAACATGATGTTTTTCAATGGCAAAAATCAATGAATATTGTAAATGCACAAACAGTAATTTCTCCGCATTGCAAGGTGCAAGTCTGAAATTTTTTGCTTTTTCCTGCTCCTCTTAGCATGATAAAGAAGATTCAAAGAGAGTGAGATGCCAGCTACTTTCATTCAGTCAGTAGCTTCAATCATTTCTGGACGTTTTTCAATGGTAAAAATCAATGAATATTGTAAATGCACAAACAGTAATTTCTCCACATTGCAAGGTGCAATTCTGAAATTTTTTGCTTTTTCCTGCTCCTCTTAGCATGATAAAGAAGATTCAAAGAGAGTGAGATGCCAGCTCCTTTCATTCAGTCAGTAGCTTCAAACATTTCTGGTATATGAATAACATGATGTTTTTCAATGGCAAAAATCAATGAATATTGTAAATGCACAAACAGTAATTTCTCCGCATTGCAAGGTGCAATTCTGAAATTTTTTGCTTTTTCCTGCTCCTCTTAGCATGATAAAGAAGATTCAAAGAGAGTGAGGTGCCAGCTCCTTTCATTCAGTCAGTAGCTTCAAACATTTCTGGTATATGAATAACATGTTTTTCAATGGCAAAAATCAATGAATATTGTAAATGCACAAACAGTAATTTCTCCGCATTGCAACGTGCAATTCTGAAATTTTTTGCTTTTTCCTGCTCCTCTTAGCATGATAAAGAAGATTCAAAGAGAGTGAGATGCCAGCTCCTTTCATTCAGTCAGTAGCTTCAATCATTTCTGGACGTTTTTCAATGGCAAAAATCAATGAATATTGTAAATGCACAAACAGTAATTTCTCCGCATTGCAAGGTGCAATTCTGAAATTTTTTGCTTTTTCCTGCTCCTCTTAGCATGATAAAGAAGATTCAAAGAGAGTGAGATGTCAGCTCCTTTCATTCAGTCAGTAGCTTCAAACATTTCTGGTATATGAATAACATGATGTTTTTCAATGGCAAAAATCAATGAATATTGTAAATGCACAAACAGTAACTTCTCCGCATTGCAAGGTGCAATTCTGAAATTTTTTGCTTTTTCCTGCTCCTCTTAGCATGATAAAGAAGATTCAAAGAGAGTGAGATGCCAGCTCCTTTCATTCAGTCAGTAGCTTCAATCATTTCTGGATGTTTTTCAATGGCAAAAATCAATGAATATTGTAAATGCACAAACAGTAATTTCTCCGCATTGCAAGGTGCAATTCTGAAATTTTTTGCTTTTTCCTGCTCCTCTTAGCATGATAAAGAAGATTCAAAGAGAGTGAGATGCCAGCTCCTTTCGTTCAGTCAGTAGCTTCAATCATTTCTGGACGTTTTTCAATGGCAAAAATCATTGAATATTATAAATGCACAAACAGTAATTTCTCCGCATTGCAAGGTGCAATTCTGAAATTTTTTGCTTTTTCCCGCTCCTCTTAGCATGATAAAGAAGATTCAAAGAGAGTGAGGTGCCAGCTCCTTTCATTCAGTCAGTAGCTTCAAACATTTCTGGTATATGAATAACATGTTTTTCAATGGCAAAAATCAATGAATATTGTAAATGCACAAACAGTAATTTCTCCGCATTGCAAGGTGCAATTCTGAAATTTTTTGCTTTTTCCTGCTCCTCTTAGCATGATAAAGAAGATTCAAAGAGAGTGAGATGCCAGCTCCTTTCATTCAGTCAGTAGCTTCAATCATTTCTGGACGTTTTTCAATGGCAAAAATCAATGAATATTGTAAATGCATAAACAGTAATTTCTCCGCATTGCAAGGTGCAATTCTGAAATTTTTTGCTTTTTCCTGCTCCTCTTAGCATGATAAAGAAGATTCAAAGAGAGTGAGATGTCAGCTCCTTTCATTCAGTCAGTAGCTTCAAACATTTCTGGTATATGAATAACATGATGTTTTTCAATGGCAAAAATCAATGAATATTGTAAATGCACAAACAGTAATTTCTCCGCATTGCAAGGTGCAATTCTGAAATTTTTTGCTATTTCCTGCTCCTCTTAGCATGATAAAGAAGATTCAAAGAGAGTGAGATGCCAGCTCCTTTCATTCAGTCAGTAGCTTCAATCATTTCTGGATGTTTTTCAATGGCAAAAATCAATGAATATTGTAAATGCACAAACAGTAATTTCTCCGCATTGCAAGGTGCAATTCTGAAATTTTTTGCTTTTTCCTGCTCCTCTTAGCATGATAAAGAAGATTCAAAGAGAGTGAGATGCCAGCTCCTTTCGTTCAGTCAGTAGCTTCAATCATTTCTGGACGTTTTTCAATGGCAAAAATCATTGAATATTATAAATGCACAAACAGTAATTTCTCCGCATTGCAAGGTGCAATTCTGAAATTTTTTACTTTTTCCTGCTCCTCTTAGCATGATAAAGAAGATTCAAAGAGAGTGAGATGCCAGCTCCTTTCATTCAGTCAGTAGCTTCAATCATTTCTGGATGTTTTTCAATGGCAAAAATCAATGAATATTGTAAATGCACACAGTAATTTCTCCGCATTGCAAGGTGCAATTCTGAAATTTTTTGCTTTTTCCTGCTCCTCTTAGCATGATAAAGAAGATTCAAAGAGAGTGAGATGCCAGCTCCTTTCGTTCAGTCAGTAGCTTCAATCATTTCTGGACGTTTTTCAAAGGCAAAAATCATTGAATATTATAAATGCACAAACAGTAATTTCTCCGCATTGCAAGGTGCAATTCTGAAATTTTTTGCTTTTTCCCGCTCCTCTTAGCATGATAAAGAAGATTCAAAGAGAGTGAGGTGCCAGCTCCTTTCATTCAGT
>NW_027368319.1:0-50720 GCF_046119375.1 Phyllobates terribilis | reverse complement strand
CTTTTTTTTATCGATCTCTTTTAGTTTTAGGCTAGCTTTTGATACTCGGGCCATTTTTTCATCTAGCCGAGTTGCTAATTAGGGAAATACGGATACTCGTACGATTCATACCGAGTCTAATCGAGTATGCTGAAAAATGATTCTTCTATGCGAGTCGACGCGGTGCCTATACCCCAACCGTAGACTCGTACAAGTCTACGACTTCACTCGTGAATTTGATAACATTGCTTTTAACATTGTATTTTTAATGTCTTCCTCCATCTTCTATAATGGGTCGGTCCACTAAATTAAATATGCTTTTGACACATGTTGAGATCCTAAATTGAGTTGTTATGGGTTCATTTGTAACCAAGCTTAATTTTAGACATAAATTATGTAGTTAAAAGCGTTTTAACGAGTTTTTAAAGTCACAAAATTTATGATGCCTAAACTAGATATCATCGTGTGGATCCTATCACGGTTTCGTTTTGACTACCCAAAATCTTTACATTGAGTTTGTAGGTAGATTGAAGACTTAGAAACTCAACTCATCTATGGAAAAATCGTCAGAACATTTTTGTCCATGGCAAACAAAAAAAGTTACAATAAAGACGGTAGGATAAATATAATAAATTTGAAGTAGTAAACTTCTTGTTCAGAATTTAAAGGAGTTTAAAGTGGATACAAGTGATAGCTTGTGACAAGAAGAATAATACGACTATGAGGAGAGATTTGATAAAATAAATAAATAAAAGGGATACTGTGGATAAAGAAGAAGAATTAGACTTTGGGGAAGATGTGATAACAAAGGGGAGAATAAGACGGTAGCATTGTCTAATCAACATTGACTACTGAACGCGATGAAATTCAAATTTGCAAACAATTTTTAAACTTAAACTATACTTTGTCAATTAAACAACATCTATCTATCACAATCGAAATGATTCAAATGCTGAAACTAATCAACAACGTCTACTTAGTGTCAAATACAATTGAAATCAATAAAAGATTCACAAATGAAACTAAAACGAACACATAGTAGTTTTCTGTCAAAACTTGATTTTAAAAACATCATTATTTCTCAAGCAAATAATACTTCTGGGAGCTTATGGCTCCTTATTACAAATACTATCAACACAACAAACATCTCTCATGAATTCAATGACAACAATATTATTATGATCAAGATTGATAATAATAATGTTTCTAAAAACTATAATCTACCATTTATTACCATTGGTGATTTTAGTAAGATCATTTCCCCGGAAGATTAAAAGGAGGCGTCCCTTCTCAAACATCTAGATACTATAGACTTCAAAATTTTATTGCTCAATATGATTTGATCAATCTCAGATTACACGACTTTCCTTCTACATGGAGAAGATCTTGTTCTACTATAAATATAGCCTGTGAGAGATTATATAGAGCACTTATACCCATCAATCATGCAAAAATATAACACAAGAGTCGTATACCATCTCTAAAACTACCAAGTGGATGGCTATCAAAATAGACATGAAAAAGCATATGATAAATTAGACTGGAACTTCCTCCTTTCAGTGCTTTGGGCCTTTGGGTTCTCTCAAGACTGGATCACCATCATTCAACAACTAATTCAACCTCCAAACTATAAGTACTTACAAATAATCAACCTGAATTTGAGTTCTCTCCCTCATGTGGGATCCGACAAGGTGACCCGATTGCCCCCTTTCTTTTTATCCTAGATGGAAGTTTTTGCTCGATCCCTCCAAAAAGAAGCTCTAAATACTGATAGACAAGTGGTATTAAGCTTACCAGAAATGGCAATGTCATCCCTTTTTTCAGGTTTGTTGACGACACCATCATCTTTGCTGATGCAAACTCAAGAAATATTAACTATATAAACTCGTTTCTTCAAAAAAATCAAACATTAGTGGTCTTAAGATCAACTATGATAAAAGCTCTATTCAATTCTTGAAAAATGTATCAAAACAGACAATTGAAAAACTTGGCTAGTATAATGAACATCCCCATTACCACAAAATTAGAAAAATACCTGGGTATCCTTATCGTTAATGGCAGAATCTGTAAACAAACTTTTGAATCTTATAAGAACAATTTAAAACACCAATTATCTCGATGGAAGGCAAATGCTCTCTCTCAGGCTGGTAGAGCTGTTCTGATTAAATCAAATTTATCTGCTAAAATGAACATTGTTATGCAATGCTTTCTGCTTCATAAAGGCCTTTGCGAAGAATTTGATGAAATTCACAACCGATTCTTTTGGAATAACTCTGACAGGAACTTTCATTCTCTAATCAGTTGGGACAAGCTTTGTAAACCAAAACATAAAGGAGGACATGGCATCCGTCTATCCTTTGAACATAATAAAGCCCTTTTGATGAAACTTTTGTGGTGTCTCCTCTCGAACCCTGATTCTTTATGGTGCTCTATTATCTATGAAAAATATATTAAAAGTAATCGTCTCGAGGACATTCAGAAATCTCATAAGTTCTCATGACAGTTCAATAGACTCCTCTCTATTAAAACCGAAATTTTTGCTAATTTTCTTGAGTCTGTTGGCGATGGTTCTCCTATCTCCTTTTGGAATGACCATTGGATCCCCCATATTAACATTAAAGACCACTTTTCCCCCACTCTTTCTAATACTAAAGTCTCTGATTTCATTAATAATTCAAGACAATGGAACACCGCTTCCCTAAGACAATTCCTTCCTGAGTATGTTGTAGCCAGTATAGCTAAAATTTATATCCCCTCCACTCCTGTTCTGGATTCGGCCATTTGGTTTCCTAGCCATCTGGAATGATCTCATCAAAATTAGCGTTCAATTCTTTGAGAGCTTGATCTAACATTGTTTTTGATGATAAAATTTGGAACTTTGATATTCCTCTTAAAATTAAACTTTTCTTATGGAAAGCTTGTTCGGATAACCTTCCTACAACAGAGCGTCTCAACCGTTATTACCACAAAGTTCCTGATACATGCCCGTTGTGTAATCAAACTAATGAGAACACTACCCACCTATTTTTTCGATGCAATTTCACCATTACAATGTTCTCTATCTTAGCTACTCGTGTTGGATACTCTTTCAACCTCCAAAATGACAACGACTTCTTACAGTCTCTCTATATTCTTTAGACATCTAACTGAATTGTAACCTCGCTCCTTTCATGTGGTGGAATGTTTGGTTCGCTCGTAATAACTTTGTGTTCCGCAAGGAAGAATATAAATATCAGAGATCCATTAAAAATTAATCGCCAGAGCTCTTTCGCAGTTTAAAATGTAGAGCCCCAGAAAAAAAATAAGAAGGACGAAAATAGGAGTGCTGGCGCTGCTTCCTCTTCCTATTTAAGGACTAGAAATCCAACCCAAAGACAGGGATGGTCTCCTCCCCTCGATGACTGGATTAAGCTTAATTTTGACGGTGTTGTCAACTCTGCTGGCAGCTTCATCGATTACATTATTAGAAACTCAACGATCCATATTATCATTGCTCACCAAAACCCACTTAATGTTTCAACTCCACTCCAAGCTGAAGCCCTCGCTGCTCTGGCAAGTGCAAGGACGGCCTATGCTTTGGAGTTTCGGAAAGTTATTATTCAAGGAGATAACACTTCAGTCATTCACTCGCTTCGTAGAACATGGAAGGTCCCTTGGGACATTGCTCGTATCATTAAAGACATTAAAGAGATCTTAGAAATTTTCTTGGAGTTCAAGACCTCTCTTCCCCGTAGAGAATCTAATGTGACCGCTGACTTCATTGCAATAAGCTCCTGGAATTGTGAAGACATAAGATTTATTCATTGATTTCTAGAACAATAGGTTTGTACACTCTAGCTTTCCAGCTTTACATTCGAACCCGAGACGGGTGCTAAATTTTGTAAAGATCATCCGCTCTAATGATTTAGAAATTCTGCTTTTAGAATTCATTTGTATCGCTTGTAAAAAAAAATGTATACCATCTTCATTTTAAAATTTCAGATCATGCTTGTATATTACTTCACTAACAAATTCAAAAAGTATCCATTCATATTTAAAAATGAATGGATGCAATAACATGGTTACTTAAATTAGTGAAAAGTATCTGGAGAACAAATTATATTGGGTCTTTGATGTACCAATTTTATATGAAGTAAAAATAGTTTAAAATTTGTTCAAAGCATTGTGACAAAAGTCATAATAAAAACAACCTAGAACAACTAAAAAAAGCAAAAACACTTTAACTAAAATTCATAAAGATTACATAAATAATAGTACAGACCCATACCTACAACTAAAACATTATAGACATCTACAAAGATATAACACTCCTTCAATTCCAGAACACTTACTAAAACAAAGAGCAAAAATTAACCATAATATTGAAGAGAATAAAAATACCAAATATTTTCATCAGTCAGTTAAAATAAAAAAATTTAAGCAAAAAAAATAAATTCCAAAGTCTAGATGGTACAACTTATCATGAACATACTGATATACAAAATGCTATTATAAACGATATAAAACAAAGATTTATCCCTACTACTAATCACAATATTACCTATAGAGACTCTCAATGTATACCAAAACTTACCTCAAAAGAAGATAACCAAGCTCTCCTTAAACATCATAGTGCCACCGAAATTAAAAAAGTAGTTTTTAAACTTCCAAAAAAAACGCCAGGACGAGATGGATTTCCTGCTGAATTCTACCAAATATATTGGAATATTGTTGGAAAATCAGTTGTTAGAGCTATTCAAACTTTTCCTACTCAAAATCTATGCTCTTAGACTGTGCACAATCATTCATAACTCTCATTCCAAAAATTGATTCACCCTCAACTGTTAACTATTTTAAACCAATAACTCTTTGCAATACAACCTACAAAATTGTAACGAAAATTATGGCTAACCGACTTATGAAAATCCTTCCCAACATTAATCACCCACTACAAGGTGCTTTCGTACATGGAAGACTTATACAAGATAATATTCTTATTGTCCATGAAATTTTCCATTCCTTTCACAACCGGAAAAAACAAAAGTGGGGTTGGATGGCACTAAACCTTGGTCTGGAAAAAGCATAATATAAAATACACTCGTCGTTGATTACAAACATCTTGGCCAAGTTTTGTTTCAGTGATACGGGGATTCAAGTTCTCATGAAATGCATTTAAATGTATACTACATCAGTTGTAGTTAATCACGAATCGGCCCTACTTTCCAACCCTCTTGTGGTACCTGCGCTCTCTTTATATTTATAATAATAATGGAATACTTAGCCATAACACTTCAAATAGAATATCAAAAACGAAAAAGACATGTAGGTATTAAACTTACTTGTGGTGGTACTTCTATTCCCTTTCTTAGCTTTGTCGATTATACAATTATTTTTGCAAATGCAAACCAAACAAACATGTGACTTATAAAAAATTACTTGAAAAGTTCACTAAACTTTTTGGCCTATCAATTAACTATCACAAAAGCTCTTTTCAAACTTTGATAGATATAGACAATAACAGAAAAATGGCCTTTGTTTCTATAATGAACATTAAAGGCACATCCACCATGGAAAAATATTTAAGAATAAGAATTGTCAAAGGCATAGTAAAAAATGCATATTTTGACTATGCTATAGATAGTTTACAAAAATAACTAGCTAAATGGAAAGCTAATTCTATCTTCTAGTAGGCATAGCAATTCTTAGTCAATCAAACTTACTCTTGAAAATGAACTAGAGTATGCGATAGAATTGACAATATTAACAAAAATTTCTTTTGGAATAAATAAGGAGATTACCAAGCTCTTATTCATTGGAACAAAATCTGCAAATCTAAAGTAGTTGGTGGTCTTGGCCTACAAACGAAGAAGCTATTAATATTCTCTTGAAATGAACTTACTCTGGAAATTATTGACTGACCAGGATAACCCATGAGTTAGAATCATTAGTGAAAAATATTTCAAAAATAATTTAATCATTATACAAAAAGAAAAACAAACAATCCTAGCAATTTTCGAGACATTTTCAACTCAGAAAAATGCTTCATAAAGGTATCCGTTGGCAATTAGGAAATGGTAACAAAATAACTGTTTGGACAGATAAGTAGATCCCAGATTTCAACTTACAACCTTTTTTAAATCCCAGTCAACGCAATATCCAAACTAAAGTTTTAGATATCATTACCATCGAAAAGACTTGGGACTTATACAAGCTACAACAGACAATCCTAAATCAGATCATCCCAAATATTCTTAAATTTACACCCCACATAATAATATTGAAGATAAAATTATATATATAATTTATCATCAATATTATTATGTGGGATGTAAACTTTAAAAACATTTGGGAAGATGTGATTTATGATATAATTATATATATAATTTTATCTTCATTACCAGAGGAATCTCTGATAGAACATTCTGAGTCAAAGCTGCTAAACAAATCACAAACTAACTTTCCCAAACCACACAAAATAAAAGTGCAAGCTACAATTAGATTTGGAATCTACATATACCTCCGATGAATTAAAAACTTCCTTTGGAAAGCTACAACTACTTGTTTACAAATATCAAAGAGGTTAAATAGATACTACAATAGAGTCCCATCCACATATAATCAATCCATAGAGTCCATTAACCATATTTTGTTTCATTGTGACTTCACACACAAAATGAAAAACTTTATTAACAATAAGTTAGGACGTAACTATATTTTCCACACCAATGGTGACTTCAACTGTAACACCCCCAATTCACATGGGAATATTACCGCCGATGACTTTAGACTCTCACGTCCAAAATCACCCAGGCTTATATCATTGAACAAAACATAACATACATATATATAAATAATATCAAAGTCTTACATAATAATGTGGAAAATCAGTACAATGTGAAACTGTAATACAAGTTAGCAGGATCCCATTTTTTTATTTTGCTATTTTATTTGGATTTCCATTCCATTACGTGCAAATATATTGGCGGTAATTCCCATCTTGATTTTCATCATTTTCTTTCAATCCTAAAAATAAGGATATAATTAAAAGTCTATTTTTCAATAAATCCAAATAAAATATATAAGCTTAGTTGAATTTAATAAATATAGTGTGCTTTAATCCATCAAGCATTTATCAATACATGGATCGTGAAATAACTTTTCGAGTGAAATTTCACACTGAACAAGCTCTTTACCTGCTTCACTTGTTGTCTCCTCAGTGACTTTGGGAGAGACTCGCTCTTTATCAGTCGGTGAGTCTGGAGTCTTAGAAGATGGAGACCCAAACATTGTATCTTTAGGTGTAGTCGGAGGAGCTGTCGAAGTCGGAGTAGTAAGATGGTGACGCTGAACAATCTCATCAAGATCTACCTTTTGGTTTCTGTAGAGCTCTTCCAAAAGCTCTTTACTGGAGAGGTTAGCAAGGGGAGAATTGTCGGCCATTTTAGGTCTGTGAGCTTGTGTTTTGGGAATTTAGCAGTTGGGGCCTTTTGAGGAGGTGAGAGGAAGTCGTAGCCAGATAAAGCGAGAGGTAGAGAATGGTGATTTCACGAGTTATAGAGATAAGGAAGATAATGAACACGGTAAATTATATCATAAATGCATACCCGTGTTTATATTGTAGCGCTTCCTTCCTCTGTAAGATTTCACCACAAAAACGAATTGATGAAATCACGCAACAACTAGCTTAACGGATAGAATCACAACGACTATATCTCAACGGCTATAATTCTCTGAAGCTTTTCAACGGATACATGCAGACACACTTTTCTGAGCAACACTTTACTAAGTGACACATGGCCTGCAAAATACTCGTTGGAACGACTACAAGAGATTCGCTGGCAGCTACTGAGATGCTATAAAGTCTAAGTGTGGCTTTTCTGATTTCATTTATACTGGATCACTGAGCCACGTAGCCTTGCTGAATATATTTTTACTAGATCACTGGGCTACATGTCTAGACTTCACTTTTCGGAGCCGGAATAGATTACCTTCCTCATTAAGCAACCTTCGACGTTAAGCAAACCCAAAAGAGAATGTGACTGTCTCTGAAGCGACTCTTCCACAAGCGCTTGATCATGCTTATGAGTGTAAAGCAAGTGTATATATGCACCCAATTTATCATTTACGCACATAACAGATCAACGGGAAATCCCCCTTTTTATAATTAGGGACATACCACACTCACACTCAGCATATGATGAATATATAACGCATGTGCATAAGAGGGATACTGGCTTTTACACATAAATGAATACTTCCTATTGTGGAGCTTATTAAGGAATTAAGGAAGCATTACATTAATGTTAGGCAAGGGACACCGTAGGAATGAATCATTTCTTAGGCATGTAATAAGGCAAGAAGACGATCACCATTCTATATTTGTGGCACATAAGAAGAGCATGTAGTTTGCTAAGACTATAATCAATAACTTAAGTACAATATACTACCTTAGCAAGACTGGCTTATGGAAAGTTAAGCATGAAAAGCAAGCAAGCAACACATTTCAACAAGAGATTCCAATGTAGAATTAAATTGTATTAATTCATAGTCAAAGAATGGGAGATACTTACAACACATATCTTGCTTCAGTTAATAAGAAAAGATAGAAAAACTAGCAGAAGTCCAAGGCGTAGAAAGATATCCAAGCAAAGCGCCTTAGAAAAGATATGGTGTTGCCATTTTCTCTTCTGGAAGTATAAGATATAGTTCCACGAGTTGAAAAAAGAATCGCTTGAAGTCCTCAAAGACTCGCTTGAACATATCTGAGTGTCGCTTGAAAGACATATGTAGCTTATTTCATGAATGAGATTCGCTTTGATTAAAGCTAGATGTTACCATAATGGTGTACATCACCTGTAAGATAAGAGTGAAAGAGATGTGTATTAGTCATTTAAACATGCTTGAATTCTTCGGTTCAGCCATGAAGGAGATAGAAAAACTCCTCCTTATTTGTGAAATGAGAGTAGCCTAAGATATGCTTATGTGCGTGCTACTCTTCATTCCAACCTGCAAGATAGAATCAAGATTTCCGTTTCCAACAAAGTATTGACTTTGTAGGAATGTTAGAGATCGCAATTTCAGAACTGGAAGATAGAACTTTCATTTTCACAGCTCTAGGAACTCGCTCAAAACAGATATCATCGTTCAAATCTAGCACATGTTGAGGTTTACCTATGAAAGATAACACTCATTGTGATTTCTCTTGTTCGTGCTTGCCTTTTAAGGTCCTAGTACATAAATGCTGAGTCTTAAAAGACTCACTCGGGTCAAGCTTGTCTTTATCAAGACTTGCTTGATTGAGCTCTTCCTCGGATATAGTCATAACAGACTGTGAGGAATCAGAATCGCTCAAATCAAGCTTGTCTTCAGATAGACTCGCTTGATCGAGTACATCCTCAAATAAGGAGATAAAGGGTGTATAGGAGAGTTTAGGTTCAAAAAGACTTACCTCAAAGTCAGATTCAAGAGCTAGATCTTCGGTGACGAATAAACTTTTCTCTAGTTCTTCTACAACATCTACCTCATCATCCGAATCTCCCCATAAGGTGAGAAATGCCTTTCTAGGTGGTGTTTCAGATCTTCTTTGTTCCTCCTTAGCGTCCACCTTTTCATTTTCCCAATCCTTGGCAAAATGTCTTTTACCTGAGCAGTTTGTAGCATGTGACTTGCTTGAGGTTTGTTGGCTTGTAATCTTTCGTTGGTAAACTGACTATCAATATTGTTGGCTTGTAATCTTTCGTTAGTGACTCATTTTGATCCTCGGCTTCCCATATTCTTAATTTTCCAGCAAGTGCAGATACAACCAATTCTTTTGTTTCTTTTGTCATTAGCATTATACGTTTAGTAGTATCAAATTTAGTGTTAACTCCATGGATAAAAGCTAAAGATAGTTCCCAGGGTTGTACCTTCAGTCCTGTGACATCTTGTCACATAGTACCTTAAATATAGAATGCTAGTCTAAAATAGACTCGCTTTCACCCATTTTAAACGAATGGAAGTCCCTTTGGAGCTCGAATCGATGATTGTTCTTCATATCCTCACTGTCGATGTTCATATCTATGATAGCGTTCCACATGAGCTTCGCTGTGGGCAGTGACATGATCTTGTCGATGTCCTTTAGAGAGAGAGAATTTAAAATGAGTTGCTTTGCTTTGGCATTCTTCTCAAGCGTAGCATACTCCATTGGTCCCCATTTGTATGTATCCTTTTCATCCTTGAGAGTTTCTTCACCTTTGTTAATAATCCTCCAATATTGATAGTCAGTTTGTTGGATATAGTTTATAGTCATAGTGAGCCACCAGTCTAGTTCACCCTCATCTAATACATGAGGCTTAGCTAAAGAGATTCCTAGGTTGAAAATGTTTTTCTCGTTGCCAATGATTCAGACTAGAGAGTAGGAATCAATGCAAATGAGCGTCCAAAGCTCTGATACCAAATGTAGGTTTTTGACCTTCGTTAAGAACGGGTCAAGTATCTTTGATCGGCTAACACTTATAAAAAAATCGCTTAAGTGTTTTGAAGATATAAAGGTTGAAAACACTTGAAAGCTAGTCTAAACTCCAAGATAAACACAACAAGCTAGTAAGCTAGTGTGTTAGAGTTGCGGAAGAGCAGTTTAGCTACAATACTTTGAACTTAAAATTGTTAGATGATAAGTTCGGCTCAAATGCAAGATTTTCTCCAAGGTGAGAACCCTAAGCTTCTATTAAGCTCGGGATAAAAATCATCACTAATAAGATTATATTAATCAAGAGTAATTACAATGATTCGTAACACTCTCTCAACACAATCTACGTTCAGCTCAATACAAGTGATCCTCTCTACTCTCAAGATGATTTAGCTCACACACTAACCTCTAGAGACCTTGGATAAGAGTAGATTTCCTCTAGCTACAACTCTTACCAATTCTCTCTTGCTTTCTCCTCTCAGCAAGTGAGGTATTTTTTTAAGCACTCAGCTCTCTAGCTTTCTCTCTAAAACCATTATCTCTCTATGATTCTCTCATCTCTCGTGTGCCTAACATCACCTATTGCACATATTTATAGCATTTCTAAACTTATTCAAGTAAAGAAAATCCTATAATCTATGGCAATGAAGAAGTCCACGTTGGCAATCCGTGTGACCGATCCCCTCATGGAGCGCATCAATGATTCCACACGCATTTGTGTTTCTTCTCTTGAGTAACTGTTTTTCCATGTTGGCAATCCTCTCCACACAACTTGCACTTCTCTAATTCGCCAACTTGGGGATTTCCATTCATCACTATCCATAGGTAGAAACACATTCTCCTATCTTTAGCTTCTCAGCATTCCCTTCACTACGCCCAAATCTTTTACGCGTTGGTGTAGGATTCCACTGTAGGACACTCTCTTAGGCACTTGATCACTTGTACACTCTCTCTGAGTTTGAAGCGCGATCCACTAGCTCGCAGTGACTCTCTTCGCTTAGCTAGTCCTTCGGTATTCACAACTCAATATCTGGGCTTTTATTTTCTTCACTCTTTATTCCTTCAACACTGCCTTGGCGAGACTCGCTTTTGCCGCTAGGCTCAAAGCTAGTCTCTAGCTTGTC
Organism: Phyllobates terribilis; assembly: GCF_046119375.1. Lineage (NCBI taxonomy): Eukaryota > Metazoa > Chordata > Amphibia > Anura > Dendrobatidae > Phyllobates > Phyllobates terribilis. Next base: position 39,191 of record NW_027368319.1, on the reverse strand, counting down.
CGCTTGTGTCAAAGCTACTCTCCTAACTCCTCGACCTATTTCTGGAAAGCTTATCACACACAATGTACATCAATTACTATGTTTGTCATCATCAAAACAAGCGAAAGGTTTAAGCTACTCAAGTTTAAACTAACAATAACAATATCTCAACTATTGGCTACATTTTTAGAAACTCTGAAAGACAAGTATTCCTAGATCAACAAAAGAAAATAAACAATACACATACTCTACAGGAAGAATCCCTAACCATTCTTATGGCAATAAAAAAGGCTAAATCTCTTAGTCTTCAAAATATCATCATCGAAGGTAATAAGTAATAACTTAATGGTTATTAATATCATCAGACGTGTTCGGAAGATTCCATGGAATATTCATGGAATCATCTGCGATATTCATAAATGAATTTCACACTTTTCATCATTCCAGGTTCACCATTGCCTACGGGAAGCAAATCAAGTAGCTAATCTCCTGGCAAGATCACCTCTTTCATATTGGATTCTCAAGGACCTCTTTCCAAGAATCAAATAACCCATGATTCAAATATACCCGATGATATTATCAAAATTCTTGGGGGACATATTTCACGCCTAGTTACTACTACTCATTTTATGTTCCGTCCAGTGACAATGAGAGAATCCTATTGCAAAAAAAAAATTAAAGATTCACAAATAGAAAATATACTTATACTAGTCAACAAAACAACAATGTACTAATCTGATCAACAAACATCTACTCACTGAAACTGAAAATTGTTTTGAAACAACATTTTCATGTAGGTAATTATACATACTAATAAGAGTATGGCAAAGAACATGAGCTAAATAAAAAAGACGAAATAAACATAATGTTGATACATAGACGAATTAAGTATAAGACTGACACACGATAAAAAAAAGTCATCTATTTCATTATATAGATATAGTATTATAATAGCAAGATAAAATTTACAACTTTTGACTTATGTTTGAACATATTTTAAAATTTGTTATTAGGCTAAATAGATTAGAACTTTATAGAGGGAGGTTCACTCTACTTTCTGTTTGTGATTAGTAATTGATCATATTGTTGACAAACTAATAAACTACTGCTTACCTTATAAGTGCTTGCAGACACTTTTTGATTGGTTACTGAAAGCCTCATGTATCCAGGATATAGTTGTCTCTAGTATCTATGATTATAGTTCATAACAACCAATTTACAGGTTATTTCTTTCCTTCTTTCTATTGTTTTTACCATTTTACTGGTCCTAATTATAACTTGTTATGGTCTGCAGACAGTAAGAACATTATGGAGAAGTGGCTTACTTCCCTTCTATAGGAAGTGAATCATTTGACAAATATGCATATTCATGTTGGAAGCTTGGAGTTGTTGTGTGTGATCTTCACCGAAGGGTTCAACTGTTTCTTAATTTATGTGTACTACATTGTTTCTTGATTTATCAAGTAGTTTTTAGATGAATGGTATATTCATAGCTGGGTGATTTTAAGGAGGTGTGTTAAATTATTGCGAAATGCTTTATGGTCTATGAAAATATAAAAGTAATTGAAGTATTACAGATTCTAATGTCTTGCATAATAAGCCAGGCATCGTCATGCATTATTAGATAGCAATCTGATAATACATCAAAATATATTGTAAATTATAACTTTTCCCTCTCAATCATGATTAGAAAAATTACTGAACAATTAAAGGGTTTGACATCAAAGCTAGCTAGATTTCCTCAATGTGAGGTCACAAGTTTTATATTTTGGATTTATGTATTTGTAGATTCATAATTTTATACTTAAGGTTCATATTTTTTTTTATAAAATTCCGTTGCAGATTCACGCTTTTTCAGATACATTAATTTTCTTTCGGATATCTATGATATTTTTTCAGATTAATGAATTTTTCCATAATAAATTCATAAGTTTTCTCTTATTGTGTCACTCAACCATTTACAAACTTTTGAAATTTTGCAAGTTTATAAAAAAAAATTGTTGTGGATCACGAGGTTTATAATTTAGGTTCATGCATTTGTATTGTACTTTCACAAAATTTTATATTGAAGGTTCCCAAAAAAATTTAATGGAAGTTCATGTCTTTTTTTCTCATGAATTTTCTTTTGGATGTCCACTAAAATTTTCTTTTATATTATAGGTTCATGAATTTATATAAAAGGTTCATAAATTGTTAATTGAAGGTTCATAAAATTTATATTGAAGATTCAGTAATTTATTTCAAAAAATTATCTCGGAGATTCACGTCTTTTCAGACTCAAAAATTTTCTTGTAAATGTCTATACTATTTTTAATCACCTATTACAAATTTATGATTTTGCAAGTCTATAAGATTTTTTTATTGTGGGTCACGAGTTTTATATTTTAGGTTTATTAATTTATATTGAAGATTCATAAATTTTATACTGAAGGTTCATAAATTTATATTATAATTCCTTTCACAAAATTAGAATGCAGGTTCACGTCTTTTCAAACTCATGAATTTTCTTTTGGATGTCTATGATTCATTTTTCAAATTCTTGAATTCCATATGATAAGTTCATGGGTTTTCTCTTATAGGCTCAATCACCTATTTAACAATTTATAATATTTTACAAGTGTATAAGACTTTTTTCTATGGGTCACGAGTTTTATATTTTAGATTCATGAATTTATATCGAATGTTCAGGAACTTAATATCGAAGGTTCACAAATTTTGTATTGAACGTTCGTGAATTTCTTTCATATAATTCCTTTAAAGTGCACGTCTTTTAGACTCATGAATTTTACTTTGAACATTTATTTTTTTCAGATTAATGATTTTTCTACAGTGAGATCATGCATTTTCTCTTATAGGCTCACACACTATTTACAAATTTACGAGATTTTGCACGTCTATAAGAATTTTTTAGGTTCTTGAATATATCAAATATTCATAAATACTCCCTCCGTCCCCTTATAAAGATCTCACTTTCCTAATCCGGCGTCCCAAAATATAAGTCCTATTTGACATTTTTAGAATTTTTTAAACCCAAAATTTACTTTCCCAATACACTTTTACATATCCCAACACACTTTTACACATCATCTCTCTTCATTAAATTATCCCCTCTTTTTCTTCTCTCTATCTCTCTCCTCTAATCATTACAATTTTCACTTTTCTCTCTCATATTTAATTTCTTCTTCACAATTCCTTAAATTGTCTAGAAAACATCAAATGAGATCTTTAAATGGGGACGGAGGGAGTATTATATTGCAGGTTCAGGGACAAATAAATTTTGAACAAGTAATTAAAGATTGATGCAACTAAACAAAATACATCCAACTACTAGAAACTTAGTTAGCATTACATATGTGCGTCTTTTATGGAAGATGTATATTATCATCATACAAAGATTGTCTTCTCCTCCTAATCCAACCACTCTTAAATCCACACAGTAAACCTTAAATGACATGTGATTGTACTTAGATTGTCTATTTCCTTGTTCCTGCTCTATGGTGATACCCCTCCATCAGTTTTGAGCACTCCCTGCACAGTCATCATGCAACACAAACACACAGACATAAGCATCAAAATTTATGTCAATATGTTATCTTCAATATTATCCTATTACAGAGAAGGGTACATTGGACATAACACCTGAAACATTACAGGAGAGGGCGGATTCAGGAATCCAAAAAGAAATTGGATGAAATCTAGAAAGAGAAAGCAAGAAGATTGGATACATTGGCCTCTCCTCTGAAACAATTTATGAAATTGGACAGATCTGGTAAGAGAAAGCAAGAAGTTTGAATCCATCGACCTCTCCTTTGATCTGCAAGTGTCCTCTAACATCGATCAACTCGCAATTTAAATGCATATGAACAGAAGCTCCAATACCGATCAACTTGCAAAATTAATAATAAGAGTTGAGCCATCTACCTTGTAGCGATTTCCTAGGGGCACGAATGGATCCTCCGACCTCCTGTATCCTCAGATATGCCGTAATAATGTATAAATTATAATTTAAATTACGTAGTCAAAAGAGAGATTATATTGTTAGGATTTCTCCTAAATTAGTGCTTATTTATCCTTTGCTTAGTCAGTAATATCATTGTGCTCGGGTGTGTGTGGAGGTATTGTATGATGGCTAATCCCATGATCATTGAGGAAATTGCGCAGCCCTATGTATTCACCGCCATTGTCAGTATAAATGATTTTGATTGTGTGAGTAGTAATTTTCAACCAGGTTTTTGAATTTGGGAAAAATAGTTTTGACATCGGATTTATATTTCATTAGATAAAGTCAAATATATATGGTAAAGGGATCAACAAATAAGCAATAATATTTGAGACCATCAGTAGATAATACCGGAGAAGTCCAAACATCAGAGAATATTATTTCCAATGGAAAATGTGAAACAAGACTGGACTCATGAAAGGGCAATTTATGACTCTTGCTAATTTGACATGAATGACAATCCTTCTACTGAAATGATGAATTCGTAAACACGAAGTTTTTATTGAGGAATTGAAGTTAGGCACTGCTCAGATGGCCTATTCTAATCAACGGCGATACATTACTGAACTATTGGGCCGGGCTGGAATGACAGAAACAAAGCCCACAATCACACCATTATCTCCCAGTCAAACATTCTTGCAAAAGCAAGGTGAAGTTCTGCCCTGTCCATCAGATTAACGGGCTCTCGTCGGGAGTCTTCAGTATCTCAATCTCACACGCCCGGATGTTGCATACGCGACAAAAAGCTCAGCCAGTTCATGCAGGCTCCCACAACTGAACACTGGACAACTCTAAAAAGGGTGCTTCGTTATTTGGCTGGCACAGCTGAACACGGTATTACAGTCTCTGCAACTGCACCTCTCACATTTCATGCCTTTTCAGACGTAGACCATGGTGGCGACAAAGACTCATTCCTCTCCACTTCGGGTTACATGCTCTACCTAGGATCCACTCCCTCTCATGGAGTTCCCGCAAATAGAGATCGGTCACTCGTTCGTCCACCGAAGCCGAATACAAGGCCCTGGCTGATACATCTGCAAAGTGTTATGGACCATGTCACTCTTCCATGAACTTGGGCATAAGCTCAAGACACAACCGGTTATATATTGTGACAACTTGGGAGCCATTAGTTTAAGTGTCAATCCGGTTTTTTCATTCAAGAATGAAGCATATCGCAATCGCCTATCATTTTGTTCGAGAACAAGTTAGGAAAGGAGCTATACGTGTCGCTTACATATCCACTGCTGATCAGCTCGCCGACATACTGACCAATCCTCTTCATGGTCCGCGTTTCCAAGAGTTAGTGAACAAGTTACAACTCCGACAACGATCGCTTAACTTGCGGGGGTGTAATAATGTATAAATTGTAGTTTAAATTACGTAGTCAAGAGAGATTATATTGTTAGGATTTCTCTCCTAAATTAGTGCTTAGTTATCCTTTGCTTAGTCAGTAGCACTCTCCCTGTATATATACAATTCTCATCAATACGAAGATGCATCGTTTTGTATAACTTATATGCAGGTGTGCTCATCCTCCAACACCATGTTCGACCTTCGGCACACAGTACACCTCCGTATTAGGTTAGGATCCGATCCTCTGAAGATCGTGAGAATTGCATGTGAAATGGTAAGAATCGCCACGGGAGCATGCTTGGTAGCCGACGTCAATCCTATCGCAAGTTGAAAACCAGAACATGATGTTATTTGACGATATTATCCATGTTCAAATAAAATGTTTAAAGCGATATAAGATATTGAGAACGTGTGGGAGAACTGTCAGATAGAGAAAATCAACAACTGAAATATACACTCATGTAGGCTGGCTGTTCGTCACACAATTTTTATGCTAACCATCGCACAACGGTTTATCATGGGTGGTATGAGGGTGGCTCGTGACGGGTGGAACATGAACGACTTGTCACAGAGAGGACTAGCCATCACTCATCACGAATACATCAGGGATGGTTTGTGATGAATGGAATAGTTGGGACCGTCACGAGTGAAGACATGGGTGGTTCATCACGGCTGGACCTAGTGCGACTCGTGACGGGGAGAGCTAAATTTTGTTTGGAGGTGTTTTAGGGATTCGTAAGTATTTTTATTGGTTCTAAATGGTTATTAGCCTTTTATGATATTTTTGACAAGAATATCCCATAGAATCATGATGTTAGGCTTTGTGGGGTTGTAAGCGCGTTTTTCATGATGAAAACATTGTTTAAATGAATGAAAGAGTTTGTATTGATTGTTAATGGTAGTAAGTGATCTATTTGGGATGTTGAGGCATAATATATGATATAAAATCATCACCCTACTGATATCTGGTACCTAAGCCAGGTCGTGTAGACTTTTAGGGTTTATTTGTTTGGCCTATTAATATGAAACTTGTTTTTTTAATATATTATGCAAATTCAAAGTAGCAAGGCTCCATGTGATGTTTGAAATCCACAATTGGTTTTCTGAAATTCACATTTGGTTACAACTGATTTATACCCACAAAGGAAGTTGGATACAACACATATACAACTGTCTTGCCGAATCCGTATTCCACAACCCTATTCTACAACCCCTATAAAAGAGTCTTTGTTAGGAAATGGTTTCTACACCCACAAGCCCTATTCCACAACCCTCTCACTGATAGTAGATGACTTTTTAATCAACATCACCAATCACAACAAATAAAGTGTGTTATTGTGGTTTTTCTTTAGTGAAACAAATCATCAAGGGCGTGCGGAATTTGGTAGAAGATTTTGGGGGTGTCCAGAATTCGGCACACATGATGTGAAGAAACCAAATAATGAAGGAGGTTATATTATATAGAATGGATCGATCCGCCATTCAGTCAACGAGCACAAGAGGTTATTGATGAAATGTTGAAAGAGAGAAATGCGTTAACTGAGCAGAATGAAAACCTTATGAGGTTTAATTTTAAGGTCAAAGAAGATATCAAATATTTGGATAAAGTTAGAGCGGTTAGAGACATAAGGCATCTTAGAGATCCTAACCAATGATTTCACTTTGTCTTATGAAACTTTGCAGGGAACAGGAGGATTTGTCCTGGGAGAGATATCGGAAGAAGAATCTCCTTATTTAGAATTAATGTAATGTTGTTTGAATAATGTATTATTCAGACAACATGTAACATTAAGTGTCTTGATGTTGTGATATTTAGTTTCGTGGTAAGTGATTGAGAAATTTTGCACAGTTAATAAGACTAGAACTTTTCCAAAACCAACATACTCATTAACAACTTAAAAATGAAAACATAAATCACCATTAAAAAGAAATAACAACACTTAGCATTAAAAAAAGAAAATCCCACAAGGAAGCACAACGAAGCCCATTAAACCCACACTGGGCCAATAATGCCTAATCCAGGAAATGGGCTAACTAGACCCTAATGTGAAGACTCTCATCTAGTTGTTCTAGGATTCCAAAATGCATTTGATACCTAGTGTATTGTAGCTGTCACAGATGTGAACTTACCATTCAGTCTTTTACAGGCTTTGCAGCTTAAGACCCGGGTCATTGTCTCCTCTAATCATGAAAGAGAGATTCAAATTTGCATGTGAGATGTATTGTAGTTGAACCCTTCTCTCCCTCCAACTTCAACTATAAATACAGTGGTTTATGGAAGATCAAACTCGTCCCAAAACATATATTCCCTTGTTTATTTTGTAGTGTGATGCATTTTGCAAGGGATTCCCTTAGGTATCATGATGGTACGTTGTTCCATCGTTACTATACGACAAACCGCAATGGCAGTGACAAGCGTCCAATTCCAACATGGACAACGTCAACCATTGCGCATGAGTTTTATGTCGTTCCTCAAACAGAGGTAAACTTTTATTATATGATGATTTATAAGAATTTTTTATAAACTAGAATATTTAACAAATCAACTTGTACAATAGGAAAGTGAAGCCACATATGACTTCATTCCTGATCATATGATGATGTTTTGGTTGTTTATACTCTGTACTACATTCGGAGAAATCCGGGATGCACCGATCTAGACTAGGATGTTATATCTCAAAAGTGGAACGAGACAACATGACTAGGTAAAGAGTCATGGGTCTTGAAGTTAAGGTTCAACATGCTGAAACAACTGTTTGCGGAATGGACAAGGTTTGGAAGGGGTCATCCTAGTCCCCACCATCCTATTCATGATGATGAATGGTGGACAACAACTTGTCCCCTGAAATTTGAGAAATTCAGGGATCGTCCCATGGCACCCAACACGGTTCAGCTCCTAGTTCGAGTTCCATCCAATTTCATGGGCTAAACATCCCATTTGATAAGTTTATGGCAAAGATTAGTCTTTTGCTGTTGTGTTGTGTTATAGTTAGTGTTTTATGTATCATGTAACATTGTTTATCTTAAATTATGTGATTTTATTTAGTTTATGTTGTTCCTATGTATCATGTAACGTTGTTTATCTAAATGGATCTTTCGTTTGTTGTTTTCAATATGTATGCTTGTTGAAATTTGGACCCAAATATTATATTTCGGTGAAATTCAGTCCATGTAGCCATAAACTGGCATGTTTGTTGAATTTGACTGGATTGTCCCATTGTAACTTTCTTGGGTCTGGTCCAGAAAGTATTCAAAAGCCCAATACTTGGCTCGTCAGGTCCCATTTTACACCGGCTTGTCTCGAACTAGCCTAGATTGACTCTTCACGGGCCAAAGGCTATTCTGCAAACTCAGAATTAGGCTGTCTCATCAAGCCCATACTTATTTTTAATGTAACAATGGCTTGGAACTGTTCAGACCAGTTTTTCCATAGTTTGGCCACTTACTCACTCTTCCTTCAACCACATATTTACTCTTTCTACCCCTACTTATACATTTTTCATTCACCATCTTCATTCAACATTTTCATAGTTCTTCCTTCCCATATTTCTCTAAAAATATGAAGAAGTTTTTTCTGTCAAAATTCAAGAAATTGTGCATTGAAAGGGTAGAAGATGTAGAGGATGATAAATCAAATCACTATCATCATGAAGAAGAAAGGGTAGATGGTGTTGATCCAAATACATTCTATGAAAATGAAGGAAATTTGTCTCAAGATTTTACAATGAGATTAGTTTCAAGTCCATTTATTTGTTATGATGTAATAACATGTATGCTTTACATTGTAGTTCAAATATTATATGACTTCCAATATATTAGAACATATAGTTCAAACAATCATCATGTTAAATTTTGAAGAGATAAGTTTGATGTTGTAGTTTAAACATTATATAACATGTATGATTTATGTTGCATTATGTGGTAGAAGAAGATAGTTTGATATTGTAGTTGAAACGAAAATATGATTTTATAGTTATGATTTAGGTCATGTAGAAACTACACATATCCAACGGAGACTCGTGACGAGCAACCAGCAATGGACTCATCACGAGCCATGTTGTCCTTACTTGTCACAAGCCCGAGAAGATAGTTAATTTTACACAAAATCCATCATGCACAAGAAGACAGATAGTTAACTTCATTCCAATAGTAGTGTTGTAGTTCTAACTTTATACAAAATGAAGACATAAGAATATAGTTTATGTTGTAATTCAAACATTATATGTAGTATGATTAAGTATTTAGATGCTTATAGTGTCTATTTTCTATACTATCTAGATAGCACCAGACACATATCTATCATACGGCTCGTACTATACTGGAAATCATTATTATGGACAAGCTTATGTTCTCGACTTATATCCATGCCTAGATCAAATACCGGTCTCATCTCTGTGTTATGATGGACTCCAACAATAACAAACATCTTCTGAGTACACCATCATTCCAAACAAACCTGCTTATCCATTTGATCGTCCAATTTCCAAATTCAGTCTCGGCATATTCTCGGATGAAGAAGACAATCCTCCTAGACCATGTTATGGTACTCAAGATGAAGCTCCATCTATGAAACAAAAATGATAGTATGGGTTCACAAATGTGGGGGTGGCCACCACTATACACACTCCCCAAGTTCAAAATTTGTGCTACACCAGCTCCTGTTGAATCAGACGACTTTAGCCAGTTCTTCGTCACAGATGTTATTTTTGAAAAGAGAGATGACACTATCGAGTGGGCTAAGGGAGAAGCAAAGAAACACAACTTTACCCTTGTCAACTACAGGGTAGACAAGGTTTCAAAAGGAAGAAGGCCTATCACTTGGTTAGCACGTCAGAGGAGAAAGCAGAACACACCTAGAAAGAAAGACACCCAGTGACAAGGTAAGAACTATAGTGAGAAAGTGCGGTTGCCCTTTTATGATACAACTTTTTGAAGAGACGATAAACAGATGGAATATTGTTGTCCGAAATGGAAAACATAACCACGTCATTAGCGATAACCTACATGGGAATGCATACACTGGACGTCCCACTAAGGCAGAGTTGAAGATGATGAGAGAGATGGATGAAGTTCATGTTAAGCCAAGGTATGTTAGCGATGTTGTCGAGCCTAGAAAATGTCACGAGCATCAACAAATCTACAACAATAATAAAAAATTTAATAGGGAAGGAATGAAGGGAAGAACTATTGTGCAAGAGTTCTTCAAGAGGTGCAAGGAGAAGAACTATTATGTGGAGTACAGATCCGTTCCTGAAACAAACAAGATCACAAACGCATTGTTTGCAAGCTCGGATGTGATACTACTTCTAAGGGCATTTCCTTTTGTCATATTGTTGGACTCCACGTATGAAACTAATGTGTAAGTACAATCATTCCATTATATGTTCTGTATTTTTTCTTGAATGTAATTGGTGATTGTAGCTTAATATTTTTGTACAGGTATGATAGTCCATTCTTCGAGATAGTTGGTGTCACATCAACTTGGAGAAATTACAACATTGTAGGTGCAATCCTGGACCACGAGAAAATAAAGAACTACACATGGGCCATATAACAACTTGGAAAGTTGTTCTTGAAAGTGAAGAAACAACCAACTTGTATAGTGGCAGTTAGGAAGGCGGGGTTGATGAATCCGGTGTATAGTATCTTCCTAAACTCCAAATTCCTACTATGTCGACTTCACGTGCAGCGGAATATTGAGCTATTTGCCAAAAAATTCATTGATAAGGCGAGAGCGGTAAGGTCGTCAAATGCTTATAAGAACTTGTTCTACAACACTTTAGAATGGGACTACAACTATAAACTTGAGAAATCGAAGCAAGACTGGTGTGACCTACCTAAGGTACATGAGTATGTACAACAAAGTTGGCTTAAGCCATACAAGGAGGAACTTGTTTTTGTATAGATAGATGATGCGTTCACGCTAGGCTAGAACACTACAAACCTGTATTAATTTTATTTGTTCATTTTATATATTCATTTAAATTACACAATTACTTGTATGAGCTCTAACCTATTGTTGCAAATGAAACAGTGTGGAAGGGGCTCATTCGGTGTTGAAGAAATACTTGTCTGGACCACACAACAACATATCCCCTGTCTTTGATGAGTATCACATGTTACTGCAAAATCAGGTTCGGGAGATAAAAGGCACCCTCAATATGATTTTAGAGACACAATTCAGCCTTATAGATGGTGCATCAATCTTCAGCTTGTTTCACTACAAGGTCTTTACACCACCATTCAACCGTCTCATGGATGAGTACAAGAACGACCAATTATCCAACCCCAATCCTTATTGCAGGTACACCAACATGACTAGGGACGAGATCTCTTTCTATCACGTGATTGAAAAATACGTTCACGCTAGACAACCCCTTCCTCTAGAGACAATGCATATATTCTGGAAGACGCTGAGCATGTCGGATGTTCCCGAGGTTATAAATGAGGAGAGAATAAAGCAAAAAGTCAACCAGTCGTTAATGGATTATTTTACTAGAGAGGAGTTTGACAACTTGTCAGTGGATGATCAGTTGAAGACTGTTAGACTCTTGAAGAAGATAATGCATCCTGAACAAAAGAAACTTGATGAGCCAACCAACTTCAAGAGAAAAGGAAGACTCCCATGTGCTTGGAAGAGTTTAGAAGCAGACAAGGATCAGACACCTTCGAAGAAGCAAAAGGGCAGTATGAGGATGAATGAAATTCCAAAGCAATCTGGCCAACCCCTTGCTCAAAAGGTCCAAGACTACTTATGAATAAGAGATATCACAACATCTGGCCAAAGTGTATGGACAATGGATTCAAAGGTGGTATAAGATTATCTCTGATGAAAACTGTGGATATCGCTCTATAGCTCTTGGGCCTTGGGATGGAGCAAGGTGATTGAGGACAAATCAGAGATGCAACGGTAAGGATGGTGGAAACTGATTGAGAGGTTCAAAGCAAGACGCTTTCCGCGTCCACCACTCAACAACAAATGATTGAAAAACTTAATAGGGACTATACTTGGCCGACTGCTACTTGGAATAAGTTGTTTACTATTCCGTACATGGGGACGATTGCTGCTACTACATTCAATGTAGTGTTAGTTATTCTCGGCAAAGATAATAGCATCACACACTTGCGATTTGGGGGCACCAAACCAAGTACCCGGTCAAGAAATTCCAATTATATGTCTTGGTCACATATCAGTTTCAGTAAGTTTTTTACATTCACAATCACATAAGTTTCATACTCAGATGTTTCTCTACTCATATCGATTTTCTAATGTCTATGTGTTTTTTTACAGGTTGTCATTCATCCTAACTTAACACTCCCCCCACTCAATGTATTGTGGAACTATCACCACAAACCGTCATTCAATGAACTGGTTGGCCCTTTACTTTACCGATTGTGGATTTGGGGGTTTGATCTGGCACAGACACCGACACAAGCACGACAGGGTAGAAAACCACGTAGTACTCATGTTGGTTTGGGTGATTAGTTGCTTTGTTTGACTATGTAATCTTTTCTTATGTACTCTTTGATTATGTATGGTGTGATTCTAAAACATTGTATTGGTTTTTGGTTCTTTCCAGTTATTGAATTATCAGAAAATTTCATCATCAAACTCATTCAACAATTAATAACATCTAGAAAAAACTTCTAATCCTTCAAAAACTTCAACAACGTAAGACATCCATAACAATACTTATAACCTCCAAATTTAACTAACAACTAAGTGTTACAAATCACGGGTAGTCATAAAGCCTCATGTCATCCAAAACTTGTATGGATGGTCTGCCACATGTCATGTGCCGGGCAGTCACCTTCTTCATAAAAAGGCTGAAGGTAGCCCCTCACGCGTTGTATACACTGAATGAAGATCGAACAATATAATATGTCAATAAAATATATACACTGAATGAAGATCGAACAATATAATATGTCAATAAAATATATTATACAATACCAATTGTAAAACAATCTCAAATATGCTTACCATTCCATGTTCTTCGGTTGTTGGAGGAATAATGCGCGGGTGGGTATGATCTGTAAACAAAGGCATGTATTCTGGCATACCTCAAACCATGCTCAGCAACCGGACCCAGTTCTTCCACTGAGAATTGGTGGAATTGTTGCGCATACCATACCCATTGCAAGGTTGTGTAATCAACCGCGTAGCTTGCAATTTTTCTATATCAGTGGACTCGGGTGGGTGCAATGACCGGTGCGGGAAACCTTTGGATCCGTCCAAGCTGCCTCACCACTCGATCAGGCATGTAGGGTTCAGTCATATCATGACCAAACCCCAACACACCGTGAAACAATGAAGGTGCGAGGTCCTCTTCGGTGAAGTCCAGGTCTTCATAAGATTTCCAATCAACCTATGAAGGAATACAAAATAACACAAATCTCAATCTCCGTCATGTCATCTAGCTCAGTCCTGTAGTTTCTTCCGTGTCCGAACTCAGCAGTTGGGGACCATATCATGGCATAAGGCAACCCACCTTCCCACTGACTTCGCTGGGGGATCAACGTCGAGAAGTACATGTATATCAAACTCTGCATAGTTTGTTTAATTCTTACCATATATATGTCAAAGAGAAAATAAAACTCTTTTTTTAAGAAACAAATACTTACCAGGATCAGCGTATAGCAAGCTGATATCTCCTTGCATTCAGCCCGAGAAGCCTTTCTCAATTCCCGGTACGTGGAAGCGAGTAGACCGACACCACATGCCCAGCTTCCGACATCCTCCAAATCCCTGACAAAGTCTATGTTGGAGAGAGGTATCTTGTCTTGTGACCTGTACGGGAATAGTGTACTACCTAACAGATGAAGTAGATACCCCGACCCTATTACCCCAAGACTGGAATGTCTCACTTCTGGCTTTCACACCTCGCCTTAAGCTTTGTGTGGGAGATAGAGGAATCTCTCACATCCACCCCAAGAAATATCTTTGCCTCAGACAACTTGTGAGCAAGAGAGATCGTCTTTCCCTTGAGGCGATACTCCTTCGTGGACCCCATGCCCTTTCCTCGTATAAGGAGCAATATCTGAATCTGGACATCATGCAACATGATCGTCATCTCACCAAAAGGGAGGTGAAATGAGTTGGTCTCCGGCTTCCACCTCTCCACGAATGTCGTTACCAGTTGCATGTCCACGTGCTCGTACATATGCGTTGGGATGTGGCCCAGTCTGGCAGAGATAGCAACTTGCGCGTCTGGCAAGCCCGTGGATGGGTTCCACACTCGGACAGACATGTGCCGGAATTGGAAGTTGAATGTTTGACTCTGCAAAATTAAATAAATACTAATGTTTGACCTTGATATTTATACTAAATATTAGTACTATACTTAATATCAGCACTAGATAAAATACATTTCATAATAGATGTAACTTACACTGCTTTGATAGATATCGTATGTGATGTGGCGGAAAAGCTACGCAACAAAAGTAGGGACTTATGGGCCACCCTTGGCCCCTCCCAGTCATGTAAGGGTTGATGTTGTTGACCCTATTGGCTCTCCTCCATGCTTGTTCGCCTCCATCCTCTTCTCCTTCCTCCCCGTCACCCTCTTCATCCAGTGGGGTTGTCCATGCTCTTTGCCCCCCCTACAAAGCAGGTTTAAGGTTAAATCAATCCTATTATGATTTATGAAACTTAACTTATCAAAATCAATCTTTCAATTCATTATAAACACCTGCTTCTGAGGTTGTTCCTCCATAGGCACTTCATTCGCCTCTTCATATTGTGGGTTCTGTGCGTAGGAAGAATAATCCCCCTGATGGTATTGAAACCCACCACCCCACTGTTGCTGACCATGATACTCCATCAACATTCGATGGGAAGACGACACCTCTCTCATATATTCATCATGACCCGTGGCGGACACGGAATGCCTAGAAGCAGAATCCATCGGCTCTATTGGGTACGGGTACGGGTACGGAGGGTGCTCTGAGTAACATGGCCTTCCATCAATTGACACAAAAATTCTTGATGGAGTACAAGCGAAGGCTACATTGGGTTCAACCCCCCTCTTCTTCTTTCGGGCAACTCTTCTGCCCAACTCACTTCAGCTTTGGCTGCTTCCTCTGCATCCCACTGAGCGACCTCTTCTGCATCTCTAATAGCATCCCGTTTATGATGCCGTTCAGATCTAGACCTCATCACACCCATCTTCTTTGCTTAAACAATCATGTAAACACAACATATTAAACATCAAAAGCTCGTATTCCATTTTAATGTGAATAAAGTTAAAATAATATCAATATTAGTCAAAAAAAGTTCTCATCACCCTAATAAAAAAAGTTATTAAATTCCCTAATCTTCCAATTAAAATATTCAAATTATACTTAAATACAAATTAAAATATCAATATTAGCCAAAAAGAGTTTTCATCACACCAATTCAACTTCCAATTCATCATATCACACACTTAAATACAAATTAAAATAGTCAAAATATAAAAACCAAAAGAATTATATTTTGACATTTTAAATATCAAATTAATTGTTTGTTTTATTCCGATGAAATAAATTAATTGTTAGTTTCAAATATCAAATTAATTGTATTTTTATTTCTATCAAATTAACTTTTTAATATAGTTAGTAGGACCCGTAACGAGGATGCACAGTCGCTCGTCATAAACCAGGGTGCTAGCCAGAAACAATTTTTCTCTGGCTGGTTGGCTACCCCCTGCAGAACACACCGGAAAAACAGTTTTCATTCCAAAAACTGTTTTTATCATCCTAATCCACAAATTCAACTTCTTAAAACCACATATCCAACTTCCAGTTCCATAAATCTAAAATTTCCAACCTAAAAACAAGTAAACCACGAATCCAACTTCAAACTTTCTATTTTTCATGATTTCCACAATAAAAATGCAAATATATCACAAGAATTAGCCTAAATAACAACAATACATATTGAATCTTCCAACGATAAAATAAACTAGTTATAGATCTAAAGATTCATCAGATAACACAAATAATGATAGAAGATTAGTTACTAACCATATTTTAGTCGATTAAGAGTTGTAGATCAATGAAGAAGCAAATGGGAGGTGTTACGAGCGACCGGGAATCGTCACAAGGCGTCACGAGGTGGTGGCGTTGATTCTCTGCAGATATGGAGAGTTTTGGAGGCAGACGTGAGATATGAGAGGGTTTTCACCGGTTTTTTACTTTTATAAGCTAAAATAAATGACTTGACGAGCGGCCCACATGCTTCTCTTGACGAGCGGAACATATCTCTGTCGTGACGATTGAGACATCATGAACAACGTGACGAGGCTTTGTATCATAATCTGTGACGAGATATACAATAATGACTTGTGACGAGCCAAGGTACAACAGTTAATAAAAAAAAAATGCTACAAATAGCAATTCCCATTTTAACGGGTTCATTCATCTTATTCTTACTCGAACCTTACCAAAAGCCTACAACATCAACCAAAATAAGAAGCATAGGCAGAGGAGAGAGTCATTATCCATTCCCACAAGATAACACATTTTGAGCTCCCAACAATGGCGACTTCGGCTGCTACAGGCCTACTCTTCAGCATCCCAAATTCCGTTTGCTTCCGCAAAACGCGAACCTCAGCATTGCAGCCTCTCAAGTCCAAGGATCTTTCGTCGGAGCTAGGGTTTATCACCTCCCAATTATGTGGACTCAAAATCTCCCACCAAAATCTTTCAAAGCCCCTCTCTTCTCCGAATTCAGCACCTGCTGTCCTTCCTATTGTTGCTCGTAATTAATCTTTCTCTTTCTCTCTTATTTATTCAAATTATGCTTTTCTTCATCTGTTACAGGTTTATTGTTTTTTGTGAATGTTTTTACAGGAGGCCAAGAAATTAGGTTTCTTGTATATGTTGTTACAAATTGTCACAATTTTGACGAGTGCGTTGCAAAATCTGTGGGAGTTTCAGCTCTATTTTGTACCATACTATATCCAATTACTTGTCTGTTGTTTGATTATAGCTTCAATATGAAATTGAAGAGCTAATCTGAGATTCACTAGGCTAGAAGATTATTGTAGAACCATTGTTCCTGAATCCGGAACATGCAATTTGGGAGCTGATGAATTGCTCTGATGACACTTTTTCATACACCAGAAACAGATGAACATTAACTATTATGAGATTATGGATCCTGAACACTGTTGATATAGTAAGTATCAAGAGACTGAATGTGATTTGATTGATTATGTCAGGGAGAATCTGCCCCTTCACTGGGAAGAAATCCAACAGAGCAAATAATGTGTCATTCTCAAACAAGAAGTCAAAGAAATTGCAGTTTGTGAACCTGCAATACAAGAGGGTATGGTGGGAAGAAGGCAAACGATTTGTGAAGCTTCGTTTATCAACAAAAGCCTTGAAGACCATTGAGAAGAATGGATTGGATGCTGTTGCTAAGAAGGCTGGAATCGACCTCTCTAAGGAATGATTACATCAATGTCAGGTTATCTCCTGCAAATGCTTCAGTTACACTGTAATGTACACTTATTAGATCTTCTAATTGTATTGATGAATCTTTGCTTGTAATGAGGTTTGTAGGAGAGTCCTTTTTTGATGTTTTATGGCTATTTTTAAGTTTAATGTTTCCTCCATTGTGTTATTTGCTATAATCTACTAGTCCTCATAGTATAACTAGACCCGGCAAAACTAGTCCGAATCCGAAATCCGATCCGACGTAGTCCGACCCGAATCCGAAATTTGATCCGGAAAATTGCGGTTGAACAATCCGAACACAATCCGAAATCTGATCCGAACCGAATCCGGTCCGAAGTATGTACAATCCGAAAAAACCGAATCCGAACTAATCCGGACAAATCCGAAGTGCATGCTGATCCGAAATAATCCGATCCGAACTAAGCCGATCCGAACTAATCCGTCCGAACTAATCCGATCCGAACATAACCCGAAATGCATTTTGACCCGATTAAATCCGATCCGAAATAAATTTGATCCGGAAATCATCCGATCCAAAGTAATTCGAAGTAAAGTTGATCCAAAATTAATTTGAATAAAATGATGAAATTGTCATGAGCATTTGTTCAAAAAATACTAAAATAGATAAATGAGTAGTATTGCACATACACTTCGTTCTGATATCGTATAAAATAGAGAAAAAACATTGATCTAAATTAGTTCATTCCAAGCATCGCCACATAGACGCTTCGTCGCTCCCCTCCACTGAAAAAGGCAAAACCATAAAAAGCTAAGATGATTAGCAAATCCGACAGCTATCCAAGAAGATATGTAGAAAGCGTTAATTGTAATTAGTACATGTATACATTATGATGACTAGAAAAAAGAAAGCTAATACTATAAGCACATGAGTACATGACCAATCGAATTGCATAAACAAGGTAGATAGCAAAACCACATTGCAAAAATCAACACAAAATCTCAAGTGCATGCAGAATTCACCAAAGTTACCAATATCCATCTTCACACAAACATGTAAATTATCTCCAAAAACAAAAGCAATAAGCTTAAACAATACAACATTAATTAATAATCTCGCCAAAAATCAAATCCAACATTCATTAATAATCAAACAAAATCACCAAATTTTCCAATTATCACACACCAACCATTTCACATCTTATATCATACTCTAATCAATTCAAACGCATTACATAATAAACAAAAAAAAATACATAACGAATTTAAAAACAAAAAATTATCACACCTTAACAAGTCGCTAAGAAAGCTTAAGATCATTTGGTCGTCCAATCCACCTCTGAACCCATATTTTCTGCCTCATCCACTATATCATAGATTTCATTGGTTTGTAAGATGAATCAAAGAAAACAATTAAATATGTTATGAGATTTAGATTAAACAATTTGCAAGATTTAATGCACACATGAAATGACATACCTGCATAATCAAACAGCCAACTCCGAGAAGTAATCAGAGCCTCCACATTGTCTGGAAGTAAAGATGATCGCCACTTGTTCAAAACCCTACCTGGCAGCAAACCAAGAATATATCAGCAATTAATCTAAAACAATAACTAGATACGAAGAAAGAGGGAAATGAAAAATGAAAAAAGCCTAAAGTAAATAAGAATACACAAGAAGAATATACAAAAAATACAATTTACCTCCAATAGTAAAAGTTGATTCAGAACCAACGGTTGTGAGAGGCACAGTCAAAATGTCCCTAGCTAAATGAGAAAGCTTCCCATGTTTGATCTCATTTTCTTTCCAAAAGGCGAGGACATTGAATGGTGTATCTTGATCATGATGAAGTTGAGGTTCTTCCAAGTACAAATTCAGTTTGTTTTTTCTGGTTTCCCTAATGCATGGATTTTTAATAGCAATATCCTGAAAGTAGCAAACTGGTTAGTAGTTGTCAATTTGATGACTAAGGGTGCGTTCGGTATGCCTATTTAAGTGATTGAAGTAGTGATTTAAGTGAGTTCTTCAATCACCTTGATTGAAGTTGCTTCAACTAGTTGATGAAAACGCGTTCGGGATACTTGGTGATTGAAGGTGATTGAAGCTGATTGAAGTTAACTAGTTTCAATCAATTTTGACCAACCAAGAATACATGGTTGAAGGAGATTCAACTAGTTTGATTGAACGCAGGAGGTCCAACTTGCCCCTCAAATTTCATCGATTGTTCTTTCATCCATCTGAGCTTCGTTCTTGTTCGTTCTTCGTCCCCCAGTTCGTTCTTCGTCCTTGTTCGTTCTTCGTCCCCCCAGTTCGTCTTCGTCCTTCTGAGCTTCGTTCATTGTCCTTGTTTGTTCTCTGTCCTTCTGAGCATCGTTCTTCGTTCTTCGTCCTTCTGAGCTTCGTTCATCGTCCTTGTTTGTTCTCCGTCCTTCTGAGCTTCGTTCTTCGGTCTTCGTCCATCTTGGAACCCCAATTTCGGTTCTCCTTCGTCTTCTTCGTCCAGGAACAGCCGCTCCCTCGATTTGTCCTAGTTCAACGCCCAGGTAAACCCTCGATTTGTCCTAGTTCAACGCCCAGGTAAACCCAGGTAAACCCTAATTTGGTTCTAATTTCGGTTCTAGCTTACAGAACTGATTTGCTTCATATTCATCTTCTTTAATTTCGGTTCAAGCTTACAGAATTGATTTGCAGACTTGATTTGGTTCTAATTTCAGTTCTAGCTTACAGACTTGATTTGGTTCCTGCATTTCGTCCAAAGGTACCTATTATCTCTGCCCTTATTCCTAATAATAAGACTTGATTTGGTTCCTGCATTTCGTCTAATTTCGGTTCTAGCTTACAGACTTCATTTGGTTCCTGCATTTTCTAGTGTTTACAGACTTCATTTGTATATTGAATGGCCCTGTTTTAAACTCAATACACACTCTTCTATATTGCTTATAGCTGTGCTTGATACATACTTATGAATGCCTTCGTTGTATATTGAATGGCCCTGTTTACAGACTTCATTTGTATATTGAATGGCCCTGTTTTAAACTCAATACACACTCTTCTATATTGCTTATAGCTGGCTTGATACATACTTATGAATGCCTTCGTTGTATATTGAATGGCCCTGTTTACAGACTTCATTTGTATATTGAATGGTCCTGTTTTAAACTCAATACACACTCTTCTATATTGCTTATAGCTGTGCTTGATACATACTTATCTGTGCTTATAATTTGCCTCACAAGGAATTTTATCTGTGCTTGTAAATCCTTATCTGTGCTTGTAATTTGCCTCACAAGGAATTTTATTGCTGTGCTGCATTCAGGGTATTTGCAGAAGGATTTTGCCTCACAAGGAGTATTTGCTGTGCTTGATACATACTATTGTTGTGCTGCATTCAGTTTTAAGTATCAGAGTTGTTGTTTCTTGTAAGATATTTTACAAGTTCACAGTGGTGTTTCCTGCATTTCGTCCAATGGTTTTAAGTATCCTTATTTCCTGCATTTCGTGATTAGAATTTTATTGTTGTGCTGCATTCAGGTTTAAGTATCAGATTTGTTGTTTCGTGTAAGATACAATTGAAGTTAGTTGAACATGTAGATGCTGAACATTTACAGAGTATGGTTTTAAAGAACCAATTTTTTGATTGCTGCATTACATAACTGAATAATGGGACCTCATGTAGATGCTGCACACGTAGATGATGTACTTGTAGATTCTGAATTATGGTACTCATGCATTTTATGGTTTTAAAGAACCAATTTTTTGGAACTGAATGACAGAACTGAGATGCTGCACATTTGAACTGATTTTTTTCCTGAACTATGGTTTTAAAGAAGCAATTTTATGGATTTATACAGAACTGAATTTATGATATTGCATAGTGCAAGACAGTTTGTATAAGATTGCTATTTAGTTTTGTTTTCAAAAAAGATTAGTTTTAAAAAAGATTGTTTGTTCTTTGTAGAGGAAATATGAATTCTGAACAAACTGACGGTATTCTTTCTGGGGAAATAGAAGCCTTGCACGAGGAATTCAGAACTGAGGAGTGGTTGCGCAACCATGGTCAAGCATACTATGGGACGTATATCCCACACTCTACTGATGTGTCCTCGTCCGACGGCCTAGTAAGCCAATAGATTTTCGTTTGTTATTCAATTGGATACTATTTGCATATGATGATATGTTTGGAATTCCCGTGTAGGACGAGGAGGATTTGTATGAGAAATACGGCATTTCAGAAATGCGGCCACATGCACCCGATACTCGCATACCAACTGCTCCCGATACTCACATGTTCAGAGTGAAGATTGACGAATTACAATGTCAGATTCATCGTCTACAGATCCACAAGAAGGAGGAGGTGGACGATCTCAATGCCGAGATCAAACGGCTTAAAGAAAAGATATCGGCCTTGGAAGTTGAAGACGAAGATGTGAAGG
Source organism: Phyllobates terribilis (assembly GCF_046119375.1). Classification (NCBI taxonomy): domain Eukaryota; kingdom Metazoa; phylum Chordata; class Amphibia; order Anura; family Dendrobatidae; genus Phyllobates; species Phyllobates terribilis. Next base: position 17,022 of record NW_027368319.1, on the reverse strand, counting down.
TAGAGAACGAAGTCCTTAAGTGTGTAGTTTGCGTTCTTGGAGTCCGAGAACGAAGATGTCAAAGCCGAGTTGTATAATTTAAAAGCACGAGTACGGGAAGCTTTGGATATGTAATTTAATCGTTTAGTTTAGTATGTTTTTGTATCGAAAAAACAAATTGTAAAATAATGATAATATCTTTTTGGGTACTAGCTGTAAATCCTGAGGCATTGAGCACTTCTGAATTTCCATGCTGAATTGAACATCCATGTGTCGAGAACCTATCCAACATGATCGTCGAGAACCTCTCGAACATGCTCGTCGAGAACCTATCCAACACGCTCGTCGAGAACCTATCCAACGTGCTCGTCGAGAACCTATCCAACGTGCTCGTCGAGAACCTATCCAACGTGCTCGTCGAGAACCTATCCAACATGCTCGTCGAGAACCTCTCGAACATGCTCGTCGAGAACCTATCCAACGTGTTCGTCGAGAGTTCAATCCTGAGGCATGTGAATTCAGACAGTACTAGCTGTAAATCCTGAGGCATGTGAATTCAGAGTTTGAATTGTAAGTTAATGACAACTATAATGACGAGACATGTGAATTCAGAGCCTGAGTTGGCAGTGGTGAAAAACTGTGGCATGCAATATCATGCAACAAATCAGTTGGCAGTGGTGAAAAACTGAGACATGTGAATTCCCCATTGTAGGTTAAATAGGCATGAATTCAGACGCTATTTTTCCATCGTCTTCCCACTTCCTTCTGCCATCATCCTCCATCTTCCATCTTTATCTATCAATGGATAAGCATATTGAGTTCTATGACTTAACAGAGTGGTCCTCTGATGAGAATTCACCACAGCCCCCTTCACCTCCCTCACAACCAAAACCTAGGAAGATTGTGAAAGGTGAGCCATCCACTAGTGTTGTTATCCGGGAGAAGTATGAGGAAGAAGCCAGAGAGGCTGCATTAGCAGCTATAAAGAATCCTGAATTGAGCTTTGCAGTGACATTGAAACTAAAACCACGTGAATGGAGACTATCGACTGGTATTGTCTTCCACCATATCTTCCTCATCTGTTCAATTTATCTTCCATTTACTATGTTTTTGTATGCAGCCAATCCCCTTTGATCATGCTGAACAACATCTGGCAAATTTCAAGAATGAATTCGTCACTCTAAGGTGTAACAAGGAGAATTTCCCTGTGAGAGTCAACTACAGTGGCAACATTTACAGGTTTGGTAAAGGTTGGAGTGAGTTTGTGCATGCTAGGAACTTGGATATGCAAGATGCATGCATGTTTGAACTGTATGAGGGAACGGGTCATCCGTATCCGCTCTACAAGGTTAAAATTTTCAGGGCTTGAAGAACTTGAGGAGTTTGGTTGTAATCCGTCATGTTTGTATTTGAGTTTCAATTTCAATGTTGCATATCAGTAATGTTTTACAGTACTTTGTCTCGGCTTATCCGTATTGTAATCTGTCATGTTTGTGTTTAAGTTTCAATTTGAGTATCACTTTCAATGTCGACATCATTCCACAACCAAAACACATACTTGTTTCAAGTTCGTACAGGCATCAAACAAACAAAATGATCAACAACCACCATCAAATGTCTCGGCTTCTCAACCATGCTCTCTTGTTAGCCCAAATAGCAGCAGCCATGCGATCACGCATGCTTCCCATCCCGTCAACGGGATCGAGAGGCTCTTCATCGTTAGAGTCAAATTTGTACATTAGGGGAGTATCGTCCTCTTCTTCTTCCACTGTGTCATGCCTCTTGTGTGCCAGAATGAAGTTATGCAAGGCAAAGCAAGCTATAATGATGTCCACTTGAGTCTCAACGGGGTAGCTTGGCAAACAACCGGCAACGATCTTCCATCTCTTCTTAAGAACACCAAAACATCTTTCGATGGTCGTCCTCAACGAAGAGTGAAGTTTGTTAAAACCCTCTCTTTTGTTCTGCGGAGGAGTACTACCAAATTGTGACCTATGATAATTCACTTTGGAATAAGGGACCAGATAACCCTTCTTATCAGCATATCCCTTATCGCACAAGTAGTACCTCCCTTAAACACATATTGAATTACTTTATTAATATTAGTGGCGTCATGAAATAAGTAATAATGGAATCAGAAATTGATGTACCTTCGGGAGGATGCGGGAAGTTGAGTGATTCCGTCCTAACTGCATGATCAAATACCTTAGCATCGTGGGCACTTCCTTCCCAACCAACCAACAGGAAGGTGAAGTACATGTCGAAGTCACATACTGCCATGACATTGAATGACGTGAACTTCTTCCTACCAAAGTAAGGACCCTGGTCCTCCAACGGGATGACGTTAGCAATGTGCACCCCATCGATGCAACCTATAGCTCCCTGTTATGCCACACACACATCAAAATACAAGTAGAAAGTGTGTTTTATTTTTGGCTCAAATATGAACTTCAATGGGATGTTTAGTGTTACCTTGAACGGTGAATATCGTTCTTCAGAACATATTTTGTGTGGAACATCAGCAAACGTTCTGTCACGCGGCTCTAGTAGTCGTTTGGCGAACCCGTTGTATCGAGTGTGTCTCGACACAAACGCATCAAGAACCTGATGAAAGGCTCTACTAATGGTATCACCGGATCTGTTGAAACGATCAGCTACATCCCTGTTTGATCCAGAGCGTGCAAGCGTGTACAAGAATATACCGACCTTCTCTAGTGTAGTCATGTTCTTGGAAGGAATAAGGCCGTAATTGTTCTCCAACTCGTACACTAATGTAAGCAACACATGTTTCTCCATTCTAAATTGATTAATGCACCGCGCATCGGACTCCAACGTAATGCACTCTATCATGTACTGTTGCCCACTAAGAGAAGAATTGTGCCACTTATACTTATGCACATACCTCATATAATGTTGTGACACACTAAGATGCTGAACAGCTAAGGGAAAGTAACCTTGTCCATGTTGCATGAACTGAAGTAACTGCTGTTTTGAAACATTTGTCTCGCCATCCTCATACTCATTTGTCTCTACATCCTCATACTCATTTGTCAGTACATCCTTATACTCTTCCATTTCTCGAAAATCTTGAAAAAACAAAACATAGATAGTTTAGAACGTCATGATCATATTCACAAGTATTGTCCATAACAACAAATCATAGTTTATATAGAACAACATGATCATAAACACAAATATAGTCAAACATAGTTCACCACAAACAACATAAAAACACAATTCTTGCAACAACCATAAATAAAAACAAGTTTTAATGCAATACATCAAGACACAAAGCATTTGCTACCAAACCCATCCCATTCCACCTCCTATTCAGCAGCCAAGCCTTGCTAACAATATTTCATACTCGTGCTCTAACCATGCAACCTTTTCATCATCGGTTTGACACATAACAAAGATGTCACGACGCTCCTCCTTACGCAGTTCTGTCATAGCATAACACCAAAGCTTAGACTTGGCAGCGATTAGGTCAATAGAAACTAGGTAGTTGAGATGATTAACAGCATCACGATACTTAGCATGCTGCTCATCCTTAGAGGCTACCCCAATTGAACTACTAATGGCCTCACAGCTTCTCCCATATGAAACACTTGCTGAGGTAATAGCTTCACAACATCTCTCAAAGGCCTTACCACCTGGAGTTTCCTTCCTTTTCCTCTTGTATCCGCCAGGACCAGTAACAGCGGGGGAATAAGCCATGTTGGTAGCGATGGGCTGAGACAAAGGGGGGTCAGGAGCGGGAGGCTCTTGAGTGCTGTCCAGGGGTGTAGTTCTATCGTCATCCTCCCCCCCAAGATCGAAGTCACTTTCATTCCCGACGTTGCTCTCAACTTCTGTCCTCGCTTCGTCAGCAGGAATATCCATGTTGTCGCCAGAAGGAGCAACCGCATATTTCCCAGTTGCCGTACTACTAACAAAACACTCATCCCATAAGTCGCTCATCTCCTTCGATGGCGGGTTCTTCTTGAACTGGTGAAATTTCTCCTACGTTTTTTAGAATAAGAAATTTAGTACTAGTTTACAAAAACATGTACGAGTTTATGCAAGTTTGTACCTTTTTATTCCTTTCCCACCACTCTTCTGTAGCTGTGACCTTGAAGTTGTCCTCATCCCACCCAACACCAGTTATATGGAACCTCAAATTGTACCATGCTGACCATAATGCCTTAAGGTGGTTATGTTTGTTCTTCAATTTTTCATGAGTAATTTCTATACCAGTCTGCTCATGAAAAGAACGAGCAACAACATTCCACAACACTGTCGTAGCAAAACTATTCCTTTTCTGCGTGTCTGCTAATATTCTCAAAAACACAGCCGTATGCCTATCGCTCCACCTAAAAACATCCTTATCGTTTTCCTTTCCTTGAGAACCTTGAGACTTCTTTCCATTACCCCCCATATCGATTCTATATCAATAAACCTATTAGAATAAATCAGTAGCTAACCTATAAGATTACATAATTCAGTCAAACAATTAAAAAGACTATTGTACAGCAGACTACAAATTGAACAACAGATTAGAAGCAAATTTGAAGCAACAGCATAGCAGGACAAATTGAACAACAGATTCGAAGCAAATTGATACACAAACTACAAATTGAACATCAGCAAATTGATACAGGACCAACTAATCTTCCTCATTTTTCCATACAGGAGAAAACGAAACATACAGGCGAAATCGAAACATACAACAATTTGATACAACAAATTACCATCAAAACATCAAAAAAGAAGCTACAATTCGAAGCAAATTTGAAGCAACAGCATAGCAGCGAATTTGATACTAATTCGAAGCAACAGAACATCAAAAATTACATACAGGAAGAAGCAACAGAACAGCAAATTGATACTCATTTGTCCATACAGAAGAAAACGAAACAACAGAACCTCAAAAAAATCCATACAGGAGAAATCAAAAGAGCACAACAGCAATTCAGTTCAGTTCAAAAAAGAGCACAACAGAAACAGCAGGAACAAACTCGAACCAGCAAATTCGAAGCGAAGGACTGCAATTTAGAAGGAGCAGAAAGATTCGAAGCAAGTTGAGCAGGAAGAAGGAAGACGATGAACGAATCTCTTACCGCAGTTGAGCAGGAAGAGAAGACGATGAACTGGAAGAAGGAAGACGATGAACTGGAAGAAGGAAGAGAAGACGATGAACTGGAAGAACGAATCTCTTACCTTGTGGCCTTCTCGGTGAAGCTCCCTGGCGGCAACCAAGTTGAGCAGGAAGAAGGAAGACGATGAACTGGTTGCAGATTCGATGAAATCATCCAAGTGAGAAAAAGAACCCTAAAAATCTGTTCTATGGCAAAAGTACGTAATAACTTAGAAGTTCAAGGGTAATTGTGAAAAGTGAAATGTTATTTCAACTGTTTTCAATCAAATGCTTACCGAACGCGTTTTTGTGTTTCAACTGCTTCAATCACCTAGTTTAAACTCTTATTACTTCAACTGATTTATTTTTACTCAACTCATTTCAACTGCTTCAACTCCCTATTTCAACTTCAACTGACTTCAATTTCAATCATACCGAACGCAGCCTTAATCGTCAATTTGAAAACAAATACTCTGCTATTAGATGAAATTAAATGACTCAATATCCCCTTTATGGATGAATTTTACAATGATGAGAAGCAAAGTTACTGCAATTTTAGGTCTGGAAAGACCCTGCTTCTCTATCATCATAATAAGAAATTTTGTTTTAAGTACAACCCATCCTTTTGTTTCTTTGTTCTGGCCTTTATTTCTCTTATTGAAATCAATGGTATCATCGAGCCAATCTACTAGAATCATCCACAAAAATCTCCTTTACAACAATTTCCTTTACACACAACTCTGATCTGGGGCTTCCATGAGAATAATTTCGGGAAGATGATATGCTGTTAGTATTCGGCTAACAAGTTAACAACATCTGCCTTCATCTATTTCACTTTATCTTCATCAATAAGGTATATCTTCCTTCCATCATAATTTTATACGTTTATGTTTGCATAATCTGTTTCAAGTATAACTATATTTGCTCTGATTCTTATCACAATAAGAGTTGTCTTCCTGAATCTTATATACTATGTACTCATACTTCTCTTCCTATCTATTTTTCCTATAAATTGATCCAAACATCCCCCATCTGAATACTAGTTGCATCTATTTCTCTTCTAAGTCATTCATTTCCATAAATGCAAATGATTGTACTCAATTTAATAACATCTCATTAAGTTATTTCCTTCTTCAAGTATCATTAAATCCTAGATTATACTCTTTCTTTGTTCTTCAACCTATGCTTAATCCTTACTATCACAATCTCTATGCTACTAACACCACTAATTTCTTAATCTCTATAATTTCTGATCAAATAAACCTTTGCATGTCCCATCAATTAAAATATTATACTTCTCTAATCATTATTCCCAGAACTCCTTTGAGCCACAATTTTACATGTAACAGTGATTACTGCAACTGCAGCGATAATTCCATTTCTACCCCTTTTATTTTTCTTATTTTAAATTAGCTTACACTCCCCCTTCTCCACATGGCAACATATTCTTACATACACATGGAACAAAACACACAACCTTCCAACTTCTACCTTTTCCACTACCCACTACAACATTCTTTTAGTTCTCAGGTTACTTTTATAAATAGCAGTCTAATGGTCCTTTCTTTTACATTCACTTTCCACTCTCTCCCACAATGGATACTACCCGATCGTACTCCCATGCATTGGTCGACTTCCCTCACGGAACTAATCTTAACTCCATATCCCACACTCACATCCCTCATACTGGTTCAGTTTACACCATCACTGACCCCCTGTTGATGTTTACCAACACTTTGCCTAACCAATCTCCTCTTTTCATAATATTTCCCACATTACATCACCCCTTCCACCAAACACTTTCCTTCCATCCTCCTTTCCTCCTATTCCAGAAAATCTCGTTCAAGAAGTCCCCATGCAGCACAATGTGTCTGAAGCTCCAGAATATATTTCTTCAGACATGCATGCAGCCCCAATGCATGTTTTAATGGATGAAATTTTGATCCAAGAATCTATGGCCTTCACATCCACTCCATTAATGCCTTGCCTCATTCCGGAAGTCTGTGAAACCCTGGCAAAACTAACTCATTTCTCCCTCATTGTTCGTGTGGTGAACGCCTTCTTTCATTCCCAAACTGTGGTTAGCCGTCTTTGTCAAGCATGGAGACAAATAAGAGGTGAGGTACAATTTTACGAAATTGGAAATTTCTTAATTTTGTTCACCTTTTCAAATCGTGAGACTCAGGACTGGGTTTGGGCTAATAGACCTTTTCATGTTTCGGGAAAGCTGGTTTTGGTCCTACCTTATGATTCCACCTTTAACCCTTTCACACAAAACATTTCTTCTATTGACCTTTGGGTTAGGATCCCTTTACTCCCACTTTACCACATCTCCAACCCAGCTATCCAGCACATCCTTCAAATTAATGGTTTGGGAATGGTCTTGAAACTGGATGATATTTCTAATGCCAGAAACAGAATGAAGCATACGAGATTTTGCATTAATATCAACGTTCCAAGTTCAGGAAAGTTTCCCTCCGTAGTTCACTTACAAGGCATTCAAGGTGAGTCTTAAAACCCTCCCCATGTGGTACGAGGGCTTTTCTAAAGGATGCAACGTCTGTGCATCTCCTCATCACTCCCCAGATGTTTGTCCCCTCAACAATATGAGACTCTCCCCCTTCACCATGGGCATTAGTAACGACCATACTGAATATGAACAAGCAGCAGCCTGCATGCAGCTGTTAATGGGTGGAAACTTCAACTTCAAGCCAGTCCCTAACGCTCCTCAAATGCGCCCTAACTTCATACAAAAGAAATTTGGTGCCTCTTCTCTTCACACCGCTCAACCTTCCAATGAGAACAATTACAGTACCAGCCCTGGTATTCCTTTTAGTGAATATTTCAACACACCTATCAATTCGGGCCCCCAAATTCGTGTTTCCTCAGTTCATATTAGCCCGAACCTAGCTGGACCGTCCAACCTCTCTAATCCCATTTACCATACATGCAACAATTCCACAAATCCTATCATTGCAGTATCCTCTCCCAGAACTGATAGTAACCTCGCTTACCCTTTTGTCAATACCTGCACTAATCAGTGCATCCATGAAATAACAGCTACCACGGAGATTCTGGTTGTTGTTAACCGTAATAGTGATAATGTTGTAAATGCCACGGGCCCTCTAATCTCAAGCACCACAACTCCTCTGGTGGTTTGTACTGCCTTGAAAGCTCCATCTGAAACTGTTGAATCCTCTTTCCACTTAACAAACTCCCAAGGGACAGTTAATTGAAGGTTCAAGGGTGTTATGATCATTTCCTCAACTGACGATATGTCATCTTCGGAACCCTCAAATTCCTTCTCTCGCAAAAGGAAGGCTTCGGAGGACGATTCTTCATCGGATGAAGGATTGATACTATACATGATTCAGGGATAGGAGGTATGTTTAATATGCTAAGTTTGAATGTCTGCAGGGTCAATAAAGTCTTTTTCAAGGCTATGTTGGTGGCTCATCCCCTTGTTTGTTTTGTGAAATATGGTTTGAGTTCAAGAATTGCTGAGCCTTCAGCATATTATCTGGGTAGCTATTGTGATAGGAACTTTTGTCCACAAGACTTTGAACTGTGTTCTTAGAATGTGTGGTATCCTATTTGGGCCTTGTCCCGATGTTTAGCCCATAGAGAGTTTGTTAGTATGACCGTTATTATATTGGCAAGTAAGCACTACATTAATATGGGTTGTTTTGTATTTGATTGGGCTTTTTCGATCTGGGCACTTTTTATTGGATCTCTTCCACTAAATTGGGCCTTTTTAAAAAAACTCAATCAATGTCTTTGTATATATTTGAGCTATAATGCCCTGAATCATGAATGCCATATTAGTGTATTATATATATGCGTCTATTCTACATTCCCTATATTATATAGTCTAGCATATATCTTATGGATTCTCAATTATTTCCCAAATCAAAAAATTATAATTGATACCGCAAGGTATCCTTCTGGTTACACAATCCATTATAAAATTGATTCTTTCGGGTATCCTTCATACTGTGTCGTGTGACACCTTTTAGATAACACACAAATCATTGTTAATATATGAATATTGTTTATTGGAACTGTCGGGGAACTAGAAAAAATGATTTTTGGACTGAAATATCATTCATTAAAAGATCAAACCTTCTAGACATTTTTTGTTTAGCGGAAACTAAATCTAATAACATTCCTAATAATAATTTTATTCATAAAATAGGAATCAAAAATATTTATATTAGTCATGTGGATCAAACTAAAGGTGGTCTTTGGTTGCTTATTTCTAATTCCATTAATTCTAATTTCTTCACAGTTTGCTATGATAAAAACAATATTATTATTGTCAAGTTTAAAAACAAAAATTACGAATTCATGATGATATTTATTTATGCACCATCTAATGTCAATTATAAAATGAATTTTGGGATAAAATTTATTGGAAAATATCAAAATATAATCTTCCTTTCCTCATTATGGGAGATTTTAACGAAATTTCTTGCGTATCGGATAAATGGGGCGGTTGTATCCTTGACCATCATATATTCCGCAGAATTCAGGACCTCACAAATAATTTTGGATTACTTTACAATCCCTTCTAAAGGTTATCCCTATACATGGAAAAATTTTGTAACTTTTCGCCAACCATACTAGAAAAATTAGACATATGTATGGATCAACAAATCTTTAATAGCTGGTACAAATCAATTGAGATGATTCATCTTTCTTTTACCACATCACACCATTGTTGTATAATTTTAAAACTAGAAAATAATACGGAATTCAAAAAAAATCCTTTTCGATTTGAAAATGCTTGGATTGACCACCCTCAATACATTCATTTAGTTAAAAATCATGGTCATTTAATCAAGAAGGCCATTTCATGTTCAATTTATATATGAAACAAAGAAAGCTAAAGCAGCTCTCAAAAACGTGGAAAAAACAATTCACTAACAATAATCACAATAAATTAATCCAAAACTCAGGAAACCTAATTAATATTCAAAACGGGCTTTTAAAAAACCTGAATAACCCATACCTCCTTAACAAATTTTATCATATATCAAATCAATATAATGTTCTACATTCATTTCAACATGCTTATTGGTCATAAAGAGCAAAAATCCAAAATTCTTACCATATGGATAAAAACACAAAATATTTTCAACAGGTCGCTAAACAAAGAGTATTCGAGCAAAAAATCACTTGCTTCACCTCTTTAGATGGGCTTCAACATGATAACCAATCATCTATACAAGAAGCAATTACTAAAGACCTAAAGACAAGATTCATTCGACATCATATTCATACACTTAACCCTCAAGATTTTGAGATCAAAAATATCTGTAATCACCTATGAAGATAATTCTTTATTGATCAAAATTTCTACGGAAGTCGAAATCAAAAATATTGTAAGTAACTTACCAAGAAATAAAACTTGTGGTCCTGATGGATTCCCTGCAGAATTCTACCAAGCTTACTGGTATATCGTCAAAACTTCTATTGTCAAATCGGTTCAAGCTTTCTTTCATAGTGGCAACCTTCTAAACGAATTAACTCCTTCTTTCATCTCTTTAATCCCCAAAATGAATGACAGTAAATCTATCAATCACTATCGCCCAATTAGGTTATGTAACACTATTTATAAAATCATTACAAAATTAATGTCCAATAGGCTTCAACCCTTTCATCCCAAAATTATCAACCTACTTCAGGTGCCTTTGTCCAAGATAGATTAATCCAGGATAATATTTTAATAGCTCACAAATTTTTTGACTCTTTTCATAAAAAGAAAAAAGGTAATCGAGGATGGATGGCTATTAAAATTGACATGGAAAAAACATATGACAAAATTCAATGACCTTTCATAGAAAAAATGATGCTTTCCTTTGGATTCTCACATAAATGGACTGCTTTAATAATGAAATATATTTCTTCTTCATCCTTTTCTGTCTTAGTCAACAATGAACCATGACCGATATTCAAACCGAAATGTGGTATAAGACAAGGAGACCCTATTGCTCCTTTATATTTATTATAGTTAAGGAATAGTTAGCAAGATTTCTGACAAAAGAATCTTTAAAAAGTAATCACACAGTAGGTATCAAAATATGCAATCAAGTTATGTGTATTCCATTCCTTAGTTTCGCAGATGATACTATCATTTTCACAAACGCTAACGTTGCTAATGCTAAATTCATCAAAAATACCCTAGATCATTTTTCTCAAATTTCAGGATTAACAATAAACTACGAGAAAAGTTCTATTCAATTTTCAAACAATATACAATCACAAAATAGAAACAATATAGCATCTGAACTTCATATAAGGATAACAAATTCTATGGAAAAATATTTGGGAATTTCGATCTTGGCTGGAAAAGTTAAAAATGAATGCTTAGATTATGCAGTAACAAAATTACGAAATCAATTATCTAACGGAAGGCCAATTTTCTTTCACAAGTTGGCCGCTCAATATTAATTCAATCTAATCTCATATCTCAAACTAATTATCTAATGCAAAGCTTCTATTTTCCAACAGGAATTCATAACAAAATTGATGACATTAACAACAAAAGAACAAATATACTCCAAATTCAAGATCACTTATCTCGTGAGACTCAATATGTCAACCAAAAAATCAAGGTGGAATAGGATTACATAAGGCGGAAGATATTAATATTTCTCTCCAGATGAAACTCCTTTGGAACCTTATTACAGATAATAATAATAATTGGGTTAAACTAATAACAGAAAAATATTTAAAAGACAAAAACATCCTTAATTACAATAAAAAATCAAAACACTTGACGTCTGCTACATTTACGAGAAAAATTTAAAGACGGATTATTATGGATAGTAGGTAATGGTAAGAATATTAATTTTTGGAACGATAATTGGGTGGAAAATATTAAGACCAAATATTACTTCAACCCAATTCTACATAATCATAATACAAAGGTGTCAGAATTTATTAATGCTAATAGAAGTTGGGACCCGTTAAAACTTGCAACTGTTTTGCCCATTAACATTGTAAATCAAATCATAAAAATCTATATCCCTTCATCAAATACCTAAGATAAACAAATTTCGAAATTATCAAGTTCTAGTGAATTCAGAACGAAAAGCGCTATAGAATTAACCAATAAAAACTCATTCAGCCCTAATTCGGATATTTTCAACAAAATGTGGAACCTTTCATTACCACCTAAAATAAAAAACTTTCCGTGGAAGGCACTCTCCGATTGTCTTCCAACTACAGAAAGATTAAACAGATATTTCAATAGAGTCCTTAATCATTGTACCCCATGTAACTTTCATCTTGAACAACTTCTCATTTCTTTTTTGAATTCCCTATAACAATCCAAATAATAAAAAAGATAGAACATCAAACAAGGAAAAACATTAACATTAAGTGTTCCAATAATTTCATTGACGATTTCACCCATTTTTGTAACAACAACAAAAATATAGATATAATTTACTTCCTTTGGCACGAACTTTGGAGGGACAGAAATAGACAAATCTTTAACAATAATAAAAATACAAAATCTCCATTTGACTTGGCATTTATTCAATATCATTCATGGATATCCACGACAAATTATAACTCCTCCAAACTCAGACATAACAAGTCTATAAACTATAATACAACACATAAAAAGAGAAAGAACATATCTAATTGGAAGAAACCATCTGATAATTGGTACAAAATTAATTTTGATGCTTCCTTCTCATCTAACGAGGATTCTCATGCAGGTAGCATCATTAGAAACAACACATGTAAAATTATTCATATTAGTCACAATCCGATTCAGGCCTCTACTCCTATTCAAGCAGAAGCTCTAGCGGCTTTGGAAGCTTTAAAAACGGCTAAACAGATCAACATTAGGAAGATTATTATAGAAGGAGACAACCCAGTTATAAATGCGATTAGGAAAATTTGCCAGGTACCATGGAACATTCAGACTATAATCAAGGACATTGAGTGGGAAAGTCAATACTTCGAAGATATCAAATTTCTTCACTGCTATAGAGAAAATAACAAGGTTGCCGACCTGCTGGCATCAAAGGAGGCTGAAAATATAGATTTAGGTTACATTATGTACATATGTAACTTATGTAACGTACCTAATAGTTCTATCAGAACTTTGCGAGAAGGGATGCACGTTTCGCGTCCTTTGCTCCTAAGTTTTCTTCTAAACTTTGTAAGCATTATCAAGCATGATAATGCAGGATTGCCTCCTGATTAAGGAGGATTTCCTTTGTTGGACTATAATAAAAAAAAAAGTCCATAAATATTACCCAATTTTCGTTGAATTTTTTGAAGGAGAGGAGCTATTTCACCGACACATTGAGTGAGTACGATGAATATGGAAAGTTGGTTATGACTGACTTGTTTATCTCACATCGAGATGCAAGACATTTATTGAGAGTGCTACCCAACGTAGTCATTATGGATTCTACTTACAAGACTAACAGGTACTGTTATAATTAATTGTTGAATTTCATCTAATACCTGAATATTGTTGTGTATATTATCACTAATGTATAAACACGTTTAGGTACGGGAAACCTTTACTGGAGTTTGTAGGATTCACATATGCGAATCACACATATTGTATAGCTTTGGCATTCATGAAGAAGGAGTCAACGAAGCATTACATATGGGCCCTAAAGAGGTTAACATGGTTATATGGTAAGCAAAGACCTCTATGCATAATGTCAGATAGAGAGATAGGTGCTATAAAGGCAGTGGAACACGTATTCGGAGATGTGCTTACACTTGCTTTGTTAGGTACATGTTGACCGCAATGTTAGGGCATATGCAAAGCTGATAGGAATTGACGCAAATAAATTCTGTAGTAGTGTGCGCCGGGTTATGAGGTCTCACACGAAGGAGGAGTACGAGGAACGACTACAGTACTTCAGAGATAAGTGAAATTGTGCAAAAGGAGGGGGTTGGTAGGATATTTAGAGTCCACATGGCTTACCCCTCATAAGGAGAAGCTAGTGTGTGCATGGTTCGATGACATACTACATTTTGCCACAAGATCATCTAACATGTACTATTTCTTACTTTGATAAACATAATATGAAATATTTGAAATAATTTATGTTATTTACCCCTCCGATGGTCCGATGACATACTTTTATATATTTTGAAAGGGTGGAGTCCCAACACTCCCTATTAAAGGACATGTTGGGGTCGTCTGTAGGAGGCTTAGACACGATTGTGCAGACAATAGACAACATGTTTGTTTATCAAATCTTTGCAATAAAGGATGAGATGGGCAAGAGCACTTTTATGGTTGCGGGTGATATGGAAGATCCTCCTGATTGGATGAAGACGTTCATGGAGTGTTTGGTGTACAAGGTTTTTACGAGTTGCTTGAGAATGCTTAAAGCGCAAGCTATTCTTGCAAAGGAAGGTAAAATCTTTGCGAAAAAAGAACCCTCGTAATAATTGACGGAGAACTACAATGGGTTTGCCTAGCCCGTGGAGGATAAGAATTTATGTAGAAGATGACATGCCTTGTCCACCAAGTGATATTGATATATTTTGGAAGCAAATAAAGTGGAACGGGTTAGATACAAATGATATCCGGTTTGACGACAACATTCTTATGAACCATGAGCAACTAGGGATCAATTACTTTATCAAAAGCTATAGATCGGATAAAGTGAATCCAGATATTTTGTTCATGATGTCTGAGAAGTGGAAAGAGTGCACAAACCCCGTGGAATCTCGCATGAAGGAGCCACCTGTTTCTGAGACTAAAAAGGGTAGACCTAGACTCCATGGGCATAAACCGGGACCGTAAGGAATAAGACATGGGAAGAGCATGTAGATGTAAAGGTAGAGAAGAAGAAGGTTGAGGATGAATGTCAAATCAAGGTCAAGGGAAGGAATAAAGGGAAATCAATGACAAAGAAGTCGTCAAAGGGTTCAAAAGCACAGATACCGCAACCAGAATCCTATGACAGCAACCATGAAGAGTTTAGTATCATTGGTATAAAGAATTTCGAGCCAAGAGTACATCCACCGTCAGTTCATTACCTAGGATTTGATTGTGGTTCGGATACAATCGATACCTTCATGTTCTATTACATTTCTCGAGCACAAGACGCCATAAGAGATGGTCACTGCGGTTACCGAGCCTAATCTGTGTTGGTTGGTTGTGACGAGGGGATGTATACTTCTATGCGATTTGAGATTTGTAAGTTCATTAAGATGTGTCGTAACTATTGGCAGTTGGTGCATGAGCAACCTAGAGATATTGATGAGTTCCTCCTCGAAGTCAACACTATTGCATCACCGTGTCAGAAAAATTGTTGGATGAATGTCCCTTTTTTGGATTTGGTATATGTGACTCTACAACAAGTTGTCGTTGTTGTATTGTCTTGGTTTGGACCTTGCACATGCCTCCTACTATATGCTTCCCCAGTGCAGAACCTCCTACTACAGTGGTGTGTATTGCCCTTGTTGGTGAACGAAATCATTTCGTACCGGTATAATTTCTCATACATTTACACTAAAATATGTATATGGTATTTGATACTTGCAAATGTCTTACGTTTTTTACAAGTATGGTTAGTCAATGACCTTACCCCTATCCCCCCCCCCCCCGAGACAATGAACTACATACAACGATACAAGCGTAGATGGATGGGACATCCATCCAAGATATTGTTATATGTTTGAGAGATATGTAAAGGAAAGGATGGCGGGAAGACCTCCAATCATGAATTAGAGTGATGTGTTTGAGAATTGTATTTCAATTTATGAGATGTAATTCGAATGTTATGTGTGGATTTCATGGAAAAAGAACAACGACATGACTGTTTTAAAATTGACAACTATTGAACACAAGGCCAACTACAATCACATTGAAAAAACAACAACAACCATATTGAAAAACAGCAATGACAACATTGAAAAGCTACAACGACCACATTGAAAAACAACAAAAACCACGTACGAAGGTAGTGTTTACCATACAGACAACACAATAGGAAACATGACAAACTCAACCCATGAAATTTTGTGGAACTCGGGCAAGAAGTTGAACCGTGCTGGAATGCATCGGACGATCCCTAAATTTCTCAAATTCAGGGGGAGATGTGGATGTCCACCATTCAGCATCATCAATAGGATGTTGGGGTTCGGGATAATCTCTTTGGAACCTTGTCCATTCGACATATAGTTGTTTGAGAATGTTGAACCTTAACTTCAACACGCTTGGCTCTTTCATTATATTCATTACTGTTGTAGACTCGTTACACTTTTCAAATATAGAATCTCAATCTAGTTCCGTGCATCCTGGGTTTGTACGAATGTAGTGGATAGTATGAATAACAAAAAAATCGTCATGATCTTGACTGAAGTCATAAGTTGCTTCAGCTTCCTGTTGTATATGTCAAATTGTTATCATAGTTTAGAAATGTTGTAATAAATCATCGTATAACATAAGTTTACCTCTGTTTGAGGAATGTTATAGAATAGGTCCACGATAGTTAACGTCATGTGTGTTGGAACTTCATGCAAGCCGCTGCCAAAATTCATTAACAAAATAGTAGCGGTGGAATACCGTACCATCACGATACATAACTTTAAACCTCTGAACATTCATTATACCACAAAATATGAAAGCCAAATGATGATTTGGGATGAGTTTGATGTTGTAATAAACTAGTGTAATTATAGGCGGAGTGGGATGTTACGGTTCAATTACAACACAACTCACAAGAAAATTTGAATCATTCATTGTTGATGAGAGGGAACCAATTCCCGGGTCTTAAGCTGCAAAGCCTGCAATGCTAGGTCACATCTTTGACATCTATAATATAGCTCAAAAGCATTTGAGAATCCAAGAACAAGTTGATAAATGTGTGCACACTTGCCCCAACACAGTCCATTTCAGAGACTAGACAATATTGGCTCAACGGAAACAT